>NC_141147.1:133140952-133336785 GCF_053477565.2 Lygodium microphyllum
GACGATCAGGCGGGGGGTGCTTTGTATATATGTAAATCAAGGTATAAGTTACCCATATGTGGTGGTATACTCCCTTTGTTGGAGTTGGGAAGGGAAAAATCGTTGGACTACAAATCGGTACAAATGCATGATTTAGCTAGATTTGTATATAACCTCTAGATGCTCCTAGCCACGAGGTCATGTGGATGGTTGGGTGAGCATAGGAGCCCGGTTAGAGCTTTAGAGCCACTGCCAAGCCCATTTTTGGTCCCAACATGGTGAGAAGAGAATAAGAAAAAAGTTACAAAGTACAAATGTACATAAGTACAACAAGATGAGCAATAGAGACGTCATCTCATCCTATGCCCATCATCTTCCTAAGGAAGGCAAAATGTTCCACATTGAGAGACTCTTAGTGAGAAGATCTACACGATTCTCATAAGTTGAGATCTTGACAAGCTCAAGAGTCTTGTCCTCTACCACTTTCTTGATGAAGTGATAGCACATCTCGATATACTTTGTCTTCGTATGGAAGTCTAGATTCTTAACTAATTGAATAGCACTCATAGAATGTGAGTGCAATATAGGAGTAATAGTAATATGAAGGTATATCACCAAATAGCCTAACCATAGGGTCTCCTTGCAAGCCTCAAGGGCTACAACAAACTCTACCTTAGTACTAGATATGGTCATGCATTTTTGCACCCTGGACATCCAAGAAACAATACCTCCAGCAAAAGTAAAGACATACCCAGAGGTGGACTTTCTGCTATATGCATGTCTTACATAGTTAGAGTCAATGTAACCCAGGATTGTAATATCCTAACCACCATAGCAAATGCTTATATTTACAATGCCTTTTAGGTATCTCATGATACCCTTCACGACATCCTAATGTCATCGGTCAAGTGTAGCTAAATAGCATGTCACAACTCCCACGATAAATGCTATGTCAGGGCAAGTTACTATAGTGGCATATATCAAACATCCCACTACTGATGCATAAGGGATCTTGGCCTTCTACTCATCTAGTTTGGGATAATTTGCTCGATTGACCTTCACATGGGAAGGTGAAGGACAACCAATAGTCTTAACATCTTGCATATGGAAGCACTCAATGATCTTCTATATGTCCTCCTTCTATGATAAGTAAAGGAGCCCCTTAAAGTGATCATGTGTAATGCACATTCCAAGAATATGTGAGGCTTGCTCCATATCCTTCATCTCAAAGCTCTGCTTGAGCTAAGTTTTCAAAGCTCATTATGAGCTCTCCCATCAATCAACATATCATCCACATAAATCACCAAGATAATAAGACCACCATCACAAGCCTTCTTTGTATAGAGACACTGACCATATCACTGTGGGAGTAAGATTGTGACCACATAAATGCATCAAACTTATGATACCATTCCCAAGTGCTTGCTTCAGACCATAAAGTCTATTTCTCAACTTGCACACTAGGTATTCCTTACCCTTTAATAAGTACAAGCGTCTCCCATTGGAAGAGAATCTGAAATGCAAAGTGAGAGAGCGAAGTTCAATACATATACATCAAAGCATGTGAGAACCCCAAGCACATCATAAATACATCCGAGAGCATAAGTGTCCAATGAAGCTTCAATACCCATAAGCGAATAAGTATAAAAGCTCAAAGCAACTTATCAAATCCCAAGTACCTCAAATGTAGCTTGAATTCAAGTACCAACATATATCATAACCATATCGGGGCTCATACATCAATGCTAGACATCACCGTAGATATGTAGCATACATGAAATACCATGTAAGCACAATAGGCATTTAAAGCATGGAATCCAATCTTGTATACTTGCTGTCAAAACAATTATTATAGCAATAAATCTCTACAAAATTAAGCTAATCAAGCTCTAAACAATCAAAATAGCATCCCAAAGCATAACCATGCCATATGGGTACCAAAATAGCATCCCCAAAGTATCAAACATGCTTTATGGATTTTACTATTTGTTGTCTAAACTAGAACTATTAAGTCCTATGTGAAATAGAGAACTAAAGACTATATAAAGTCAACTATATGAGTGCTCAAATTTGTAGCACTTATCACACTCTTCATTTTTAGCTATAGAGCACTTGAATTCGATGTTGTATGCAAAAGTTATGGCAAAAATACGAAAGTGTTGTCAAGTTGTCATAACTATCCACGACTTCTACAACATACTCTATATCCACTCAAAATGGGTAAAATGGCCAGAATATGAAAGTGTTGTCAAGCTGCCATAACTGTCCATGACTTCTGCAACATACTCTGTATCCACTCAAAAGGAATCTCCTTGGCAAGCTAGGAGCAAGTTAAAACAAGTTGGGAAAAGAAAAGACTCGATGCATATCCTGAGAGGAAGAAACAATGGTTGTCATAAAACTTTGAGCTAAAGCTTTGAATTCAAGCTAAAGTAAAGAATAAAGAAGCTCCTCGAATGGTTGGCTTTGATACCAGTTGAAAGATAGAGCTTGAGTGGAAGCACACAAGCGAAAGCAAGAGCTATGGTAGATGGAGCAAGAGACCAAGAGTGAGAGACACTGTATATGGAAACTCTAATAGTCACAATGTGTGAATTGTCTTCCCTTATTCAATAGTCACTAAAAGAATAAAGAACAAAGTTTAGGACCCCACAAGTATGCCCTAGACACCCAAATGGATGCTAGGCAAGTAAATGGATGCTAGTCACTTGCTGTGTTATGTACTTAGATGGATCTCAATCTCTTTTTCTATTTGCCCATCGTGGTTACTCAAATGTTGTAGCAATGGTGCTTGGGGTTTGGATCCATGAAGCCCTTGGATGAAATCACCTTTATAAGGATGCACCTAAGGAATAAGCATCTTAAAAATATATATAGCACGATACTCAAGAACGATAGAGCTTTAAGGAAAGAAGGCATGATAGGCTACTAAGAAGAAATGAGGAAGAAGAAGCAATCATTGTTTTGACATCAAAATGGTCTAAAAGAAGAAGACGAAGAAGACAAAGTAGCAACTCTCCCATGTGAGTGTAAAATTGTCTCTAAATTCGATTACATTCTTGAATCATTAATTAAAGTAATATACCTACTCTAATAGACTTGGTGTTTTGCCAAAAAATAAGCTATCAACTAACTTCATATTCTCGTTCTTATCTTAATAAATTTAAATAATCAAATGAAGTTCTTGGTTTTGATTAGCAACAACTTATGTGATCATAGAAGTTAGGCAATTGGCAAAACTAAGGTGATGCCTTGTTACTAGCACAACTAAGATAACTTATGTGACTTATGTGATGAGTACGACTTGACACAAATTGAATGTGGCAATTAGGTGTTTTGTATCCATTTAATTTAGGTGTGGGCATCCCCGTTTTAGGCATTCTAGTTGTGGCAAGGTGCACTCCATGGGCTATCCCTAACACCATATACCTGTTTGTCCCCAAATCACTTCATTCCATTGCAAAGCCTTGGACGTGGTGTTGACCTAGTAAATAAACTAAGGCTTGGTGAGAAGAGTTTTCTAAGTGCTAGGTATGTTTTGATTTTGTGAAAAAGACGCTAGTTTGGTCCACTATGGCTTGTGTTTTTTATGATCCCCACAAACGTGTTATAGTGAATACATTATATGGTTAAAGCTAATAGCTTTGTCACATGGGTGGCAATGTGTTGAGTTTGAGGTTAAGAATGAATACTTATGCTTAAAATTAAGCCTACAATGTGAGAGCCGACAAGCTTATGACTTTCTAAGGACCAACATGAAATTTTTAAAAAGAAAACTCCAAAATAGAAGAAAAAAAATCAAACAAGCAAGTAGTGTGAGTGAGTGAGAAAGAGGAAATCATATACCTACCTACCTAGAAAAGAAACCAGCTAGGGAAGACATATTGATATTGCTATAGGCCACGAGAGAGAGAGAGAGAGAGAGAGAGAGAGAGAGAGAGTCTATTGCCAAGAAAAGTAAGCCTTCCATTTGTTGCCAAGAAAAGATGGACTTCCGTTCTCCCTCTAAAAAATATCCACCAACCTTGCAACCTCTTTCCTTAACAAGTGGCTCACTTACACATGAAGCATCCCAACATTAGAATGAACTAATGCCTTTAATGCCTGACTGAGTGTAATATCTCCATGCAATTAAAAATTAGTTGGTTAATTCGAAAGTTAGTTAGTCAATTAATAAGTTAGTAAGATTACTAACTAAAGACTAACTAAGGTAAAAACTAACTAACATTAATAATTAACAATTTTTATTTAATTAAAATATATATATATTAAAAAATCGAGAGTCATAAATCTGATATTTTTCTCAGATTGACAAGAACCGTAGCCACCCTTCACGGAAGTTACAGCGTGAACGAGAGTTATAAGCCATATTAATCACTAGTCTAAAAATATTAGATTTTTGGATAAGACTAGTATATTTTAGATATTATCCTAAAAACATATGGATATTTCTAGAACTGGATGCCATTTAAAAAAAAATACAAGTGATGTTTTAGTTAGTTTTGGAGATTTTAGAAAAAGAAAAAAAAATAAAGAGAGAGATTGGCAAAATCATGCGTGGTCGTGATCGCAGTCTATAGGCATTAGACAACACTTCAAACAGGGAGAGAAAGAAGGAGTGATCTGAAAGATTTCTAATCAAGTGTCTTGGAGTTTTACCTTCCTTTCGTAGCCAATGGAACCATCAGATTTATGATTTGAGCATCAGATCATTGATTTTTCCAAGATCCCGTCCATAAAGAGCTCCTCTTCTCAGCCACAACCCTTCTTCTCTAATTCACAATAAATATGAGGCATGGGAAGGCATAAGGAAGGACAAGGAGACCCCGAGAGGCTGCGAGAAAGAGGTAGAGAGAAGGATACCCCTCCAAGAGATTGCGAGAAGGAGCTTGAGAGAGAGAGAGAGAGAGAGAGAGAGAGAGAGAGAGAGAGAGAGAGAGAGAGAGAGAGAGAGAGGAGTTATCCCGAGAGGCTGCGAGGGAGAGAGTTAGTTAAATTTTTCATGTCTCGATCTTCGACTAAGCCATCTTCTCTTACGCTCTCCTATCTCGAATCTATCCCACCTTCTTTATCTCTCAAATCTGCTTGCGGACGATGGCCTCCAAGCAAAGGATGTCACATGCATCACTGTCAATTCAACTACGGTACCGGTCATAAGTAATGTATTCCCAAATTGATAGATTCTTGCTTTGATTCTCGTATGAGATACATTAGGCCCCATACTATGATGCACGAGTATAGGTCATCGAAAACGATAAATTTTATCTCACATATTCGAAAGATGGAGCTTGCAAAGTGCATGTATCAAGGGAAGTTAATTGCACCTAGTTGCATATGGCTTGTTCGTTGATAGAGCAATTACAAGGAATAATCGGTTAGGGGTTATGAATGGCATAATCATAAAAAGAATGACATTAAAAATTGTGCATACAAGTGCTAAGTAAATTTTACATAGAATCACTCTTTGATCCCAAGGGGGAGAGCAGATATGCGATGGAAATGTTATCACAACTATTCTTGCATTGTTTGGGAAGAATACAATTGGTTTTTTGTTGGTTGATCGAACAAACATCCAAAATGCTTTTACATTCAATTGGTTGTGGCTTATTGTTTGGATGATTGTTTCAAGTGCTTGTGATTTATGGAAAATGCATGGCAAGGGTCTGTGATGACAAGTTGCCATGGGGATAAAGGAATGTTTTTCTAGAAAATGATATTAGGGTTGAATGCCTTGTTATGTGGATTCCTAAAGGATTTAATTAATGAAGGATATATATGCACGGGTGGATCACCTCCAAGATCACACCGCGGATTAACCTAAAGAGGGCACTGCTCGATTCATGGGTCGAAGGTCGAGTGGTGAAAAGGCCAACCACGGGAATGATGTTTCACTCCTAGATAGCTTGTAGGTCAAGTGGAGCTCTGGACACCCCTTGCTAGGTCTAGAATGGAGTTGAGGACCTTAGTGGCCCCCAACGTCTGGGCATGTTGGGAGATCCTATTCTAGATAAAGGATAGAATTTGTGGTGCCATGTGATTTGGACCAGTTACTTCTGTTGGACAAAAGTGATACATAATTTCTCCTATATGGACAGGAGACAAAGATTAACTTGCAGATAAGTTAAGGAACTTGTTTATCAATAGATTGCTTGCTCTATATTCGTGTATGTGCTGTAAATTATGTGAACGAATCCCGTTCCTTAAAAGGCTTAATTAAGGAAGCCGATTTTAAATGTCACACATAAATGTGATGGGAGCTAATTAGATAACTAAAGAATGCCCATTGAGGGAAGTGGGTGGATGGAGCCCCCGACTGGTCTGTCCTACGACAGGGTGGTCCCAAAGAATTGGGAGGCTTCTCACAAGGTTTTACTGTCTTTAACCTTAGAAATTGTTAGGATAGAACCCTGATTCATGCCGTTTTAGAGGACCGAAATGGGACTATGCCCTATGGGCAGAGAGGTCGAGCAGCACATCCCTCTCATTTCCCATTCTCCTTGAACCAAGTGCGGTATGGGTCAACTTCGGCTTGGGTATCTTTGCGTAAAGTAGGATGTTCAGGACACGACATTAGAATGCTGTTAGGAGACCTTGGCCATTAGGAGCCCAGATTTCAGGTCGATCCTAGCGGGTTCAGCTGCGAACGTTCCATTGCGAGGCGGATTCGGGAAATCATAGGTGACAAACCCCAAAACATTCCATGGGAGTGTCGGGCAGCAATGCTTAGATTCGTTTCTCAATGGACCCACCAAAACGTGCTTGGACAGTTGATAAGTGGGCACGTTACACTGAGGGCCTCTACGATGCAGTTCAAGAGGATCTCTATATGTTTGTTATATAATATAAATACATAGATAATTAAATTATTATCATTAGTTAGTAGTTAATTATTTTATTAAAGTTATTTAGTTTATTAGTTAGTCATCATTAGTTTATTAATTAGTGTAGAACATGGTGCATGGGAGGATAATGCCTCATACGCCTTTAGATCTTAGGATCAATAGAAGGAGCCTTTTATAGCTCCATGCCTCCTACACTTCCCATTTTCTAATAAAGAGATTTGTGGTATCCAGTGACTTTGGAAGTTGAAAAGAGCATGTGCATTGACTTATGGTAGGGAGCTTGTATATTGACTTGTGGCTAGAGAGAATAACACTAAACCATTAGTGGCCTTATGCATGATATGATTAATGTGCTATTACAATTCAATTGATAATGTGTTATTTAAGTTATATTGTAGTACAATAACTTATATCAAAATTAATAGTGATAATAAATATTATAAAAATATTAGTTTAGTTTACATTGTAGTAATCACTAATTTGCATTTAGAATCAATGTAGCCTCATTTCATTTATTGTCTTGATCGTAGGCTTCACTACAACAAGGAAAGTGCGATCTTCATAAGAATAACCTTTGGTATGGTTAGAATCTATTTCAAAACTATGTTTTTTTACTACAACTTATGTTCATGATATTTAATAGTAAAGAAAAGAACATATCTTCTCCAAAGATGGGGAGAATAGCACATTCTTCCATATTTATTAAATAATAAAAAGACACGTGCAATTGCTTGTATAGCATGTTTTAATGCTTTTTTGTGTTATTACTATGATTTTACAAAGTTATAAGTTAATTCTTTACCAAAATACTAGAGTGAAATGTCAAAGCCACAGTATCTCAACCTTTGATCAAGCAACTTCTTAGGTTTTGGTTTTATGTTTTACAAGGTACTCTTTATTAAGACAACATGTTAGGTTGTACGATAGATTTCTAGTCAAATGTAATCAACATAAAAAACTTGAGAGTATTGTTCATCTCATGCATAGTTTAAAAGACACATATTCATTTTACCTAGATATGGTTTAAGCACATTTAATTCATCAAGATTAATGTAATTAATTGAGTATTGTTCATCTCATGCATAGTTTAAAAGACACATATTCATTTTACCTAGATATGGTTTAAGCACATTTAATTCATCAAGATTAATGTAATTAATTAAAAAACACACTTTCAATTCCCATACATAGCTCAAAAGACGCTTATTCATGTTGCCTAGATATAGCTTAAGGAACTTTTAGTTCACCAACATCAATATGATTCATCTAAACTTAATGAAAATAATCTAAATCAAATAGTTTTTTCAAATACAAAGATTAAGGTATATAACCATATTTAATCGTAGAATGGTGTTGGTGTCTTGATTAAAGCCACCTTATGCTAACAATATACAACAACAATGAACGCCATGGACATGCCAAATTGTAGGACCTCATTAAGATCTTCTAGGAAAAGGAAAAGCATCGCTTCTAAAAAACATCATTGAAACCATGTGGAGCTACCTGGCCGCACGTGTCTCACTAGTTATGACTAATAATACTCTTGTAGTGTGAAGCCTTTCTTAAGGCTGGAAGCTCACTCCATTTCTATGACTAAGAATACTCTTGTAGTGTGAAGCCAAAGCTTTAGGGCTTGAAGGACATTCTGCTTGGTGTGGCCTAGGCAAGGAGCGGCTAGTCATGACTATATAATGACCCTTGTCATTACATCACCTTCTTTGTAATTGGGCCACTTGTCCTACGTTTATGTGACTTGTAACTAATTTTTATTGACTTTTATTTTTGGGTAAAGTTCAAACCTTAGAAGAAGCTCCATACGGTGTGGGGCCACTATGTAAGATATGGAGTGGGACGAAAGCTGCGTGTGAAAGAGAGAGAGAGAGGAGTAAGAGAGAGAGAGAGGAGTCTTCTGCTGCCTTTCCTTTCAGCTGGGGTTGCTCCTGATACATCCTCCTTCAACAATGGTGGGCTTGCGATGTCTTCTATGGCTTTTCTTGGCTTCCTGCATCGTCTCAATCTGTGAAAGCAGCGCTGGAGACCGGGATTCTGCATACAGGTATTCTCACTCACCGAACACAGTGTACACGCGCGCGCGCAGAGAGAGAGAGAGAGAGAGAGAGAGAGAGAGAGAGAGAGAGAGAGTGTGTGTGTGTGTGTGTGTGTGTGTTTGTTTGTGTGTGTGTGTGTGTGTGTGTGCGCACGCGTGTTCTCTATCTGAATACATTGTTTCGTGACTGCCTGTTTCACATCCATCCCAGATCCGCCTAACAACTCTACAGATCTGCGCAGAGCATTCAGTCTCTCTTACCAGATACCCCTGGAGAATATTTATGTCACATGAACAAAAAAAAAAGCTTTTGGGAGTCAACTATATCGTATACGTGATTTAAATGCAGCCGAAAAGCCTTCTGTGCTTGACAGCGCGTGTCCTGTCAATATTAAGAAGATATGATTGAGAGCTCATATCCAAGAGCCTCGATGAGAAGCAAAGAGAAAGAGATAATGGCACGGACTTCCTTCTTACACTTCCATTAGACTAGTGTATTGTACACTGACTGATTCCCATCTCTCAAATTGCCACTTCTACTTTAGTTTCTTAGGTTTTCTTGTTTCATCTTCATTGTTTTGAGTCGTAAGATGATCAATACATTTTGCTAGTGTCAGGCAAGCGATGTTAAGGCTCACATTAGAAAGTTTTAGGCCAGCTGGATTTTTGAGTCAACATATTTGTATGGCTGTTTACCATGAAATCTATTCAGAATGGTCATATATAGACTAAATGCAACTATACAAAGTCGGTGAGCATTGTACTCTTGATTACTTGTGCAAAAGCAATGTCGTTGTGGAGAAATTGACTCAAGCTAGCTGCTATTGGCCTTGTGATTGGATAGCCAAGGACACGATTGTGGGCCTGTGGGCACAGATTGCTCCCCATGATACACATGAGGATTGCCAGACAACTTTCAGTGCTTAGCCTTCATGAGGTTTTACTATTTGTGTAACTCCTTTTTGGATTGGCCAATTGTGTGGCAACACATAGAGAATGTGAAATTTCTCTGACTGCAAGTATGTGGTTATTTTTGTGATAAGCTTATTGTCGTGTTACAAAAGGAGGAAAAGCATTCCAAATGGATTTGAAGAACTTCAATGAAATAAAATTCCAGACAAACAACTTGTCCTATGTGGAACAATTGCACAGCTGGGGTGCATGTGCTGAAAATGTTCAATTGGCTTGCAAGTCATGGACACTTTTTGGGAAATTGCATCCACGTTACCCAAGTTGAAAAAGAATTGAACTTTGTACATGCAAAAGGGCAATAGTGAGAGTATTATGGAAGAACGGATGGTCCTTGTGGTCACTTTATGTGAACAGTGCAGTGGCCAAAGGCAATAGACATTGGAAAAGTGCTTGCATCTTTGATGCAATTCAATGTGTTGTGTTTGAACCTTGATGAGACTAATTATTTAGGTTGCATTGCCAAAGGAGTTATTGTCATGATGGATCCTGGGAAGATTAAACAGTGGTGGAGTGGCTTGATTTACCTTCTGTTCAAGACATATGCAATTTTGTGAAATATGTTCCCATCTTTGGTAATGGACCCCACAATTTTCAGGCAGAGCTGCTTCTTTCCATTATTTAGCAATGAATAATGCTGCTTTCAGCTGGGAATATGACATATTTGCGCTTCTAGTACTTTAAAGGATGTTATTGTTGAAGACGTCCTTTGTATGAACTTCAAAGACCTTTTCAAGTCCCTTGTAATGTTTTAAGTGCAGGCATTGTTTTTGCTTTGAGTAATTGTACCAAGAGCAAACTGAGCATATGTAAAATTTAGTCTTAAGGAGGAAGCTTTAGTTTGAGAGTGGAGAACAGCAGTGGTAGACTATGAATCAGTTTCACAAATCATGTCTTCCAATTTAAACCCCTGAATAGCCACGTTCGACCTTTGTCAAAGTTGCTAATCCAGGCAAGGTACTTGCAGGTTGGCAAACTTGGATTTTGCTTTTGAACGGCCTTATGCCTTCACGATATGGGCTCATGTCCCTGCATATCTGCCATGTGACAGCAAGCATATGGTCCTCCCAAACCCCCTTCCTCAAAAGAGGCTGTATAGCTGTATTTTGAACCAAGGAGCTGTTGACAGCAGCTTCCTTATCTTGACATTGCAGTGGTGGACCCTCCCGTCTTCCTTCAGTTTTGTTAATGGTTCCTTATTTGGGGATCTTATGCCATGCATTAGTGGTGTGTTGTTGTCACTATATTCTTAGAGAATGAGCTACAAAAATAGGAAATGTGGTTAGCACACCTGATATCTTTTACTGTATTTCTTTTGCTTTCATTGCTCAAAATCACTAGTGTTTTTCCAGTACTTGAATGCTGTCCCAACACACTTGTCTGACAATACTCTTTTTACCTCATTAGATGCTGATTACTGCATATTTTCAATGCTGGTCATTTTATCTTCAGGTCTTGTGTGGAAATATGTGAGAAAACAGGCTGCATCAACGGCAGTTGCTTTTCAAGATGTAGATTTTCTGTTAATGGTTATGGTTCAGACAGTTCTAAGAGCAAGTGTCCCTATGATGAATGGATAGCTTGGGATTGCACAAATGAGTGCCGATATCAATGCATGACATGGAGGGAAGCTGATAGACAGAGGGAAGGGCAGCCACCTGTCAAGTATTATGGAAAATGGCCTTTTAAGCGTGTGCTTAGCCTCCAGGTTTGTCATTATAAACTATCATGGTTGTGCATATTTCTACTTTTGCTTGTCATGCTCTACGGGTCATCACATCTTTTGGCAGTCAAGCATTTTGGGATTTACCCATTTTTCAAGTGTCTTTTCCTAGAGATGTACTAGTTTTCAGATGGTGTTTGAGTTATACAATGTGTAATTTGCGACAATTGTTGATTCTAGGCTATGAAGTTATAGGAGCTTATCACCTAACCTTTTTCTCAGGGGTAGATGCTTACACGTCATAATGAGCATCGTGGAAAGCATGGCATCACGGTCTAGGGTTCTCTAGTTATATATGATTAGACAAATTTGTGGAGTGCAAATAAGGTTTTGTAGATGATAGTCCTTGTGGCTTCATATTTTCCTTGTAAGTAATGAGGATATTTCTTTATTTGTATTAGTGTCCATAGCGATAGTTCATCCCTTGAAAAGCTCTTAGCGGAAGCATATCTTAAAATTGACTTTTGGCCCTTGGTTTAACAAAGCTAGAATACTTTCATAAGTGTACTGATGCCCTAAAGTCAATGCATGAATTGATTTGCTTGCTAGAATAAGTTTGACTTATATGGTGCCAAATCAAACCAAGATTCGGTAGATATCGCTAGTGTTTACTAAATAGGATTGGGCTTGTAGGGAAAAACCTACATGCATAGCTCTAGCAAAAGTGTGTGAGGATAAGACATGGCCATGAGGGTGTCAAGAACAATGACCTTATGAGATAAAATTGCATTATAGCCAATGTTAAGTTGTAGTAATCAAAAAGCTAAAAAAAACACACATTACTTATATATTGATGTATTAGAGTAGATGTTACAGGGATTGTTATAGAAGCTTTGTTTGTTAAATTGGACTAAGTTTTGACTTTCAAAAGGGTTTCCATTTCAACCTAAGCTTCTAAGTTTTTAGATTGGTATATAGTCCTAAGGAAATGTCTACTTCTTGTGAATTACATTTGTTCAAGCATGACACATCCTTTCTTAAGAATTATGGAGCCCTTTTGTAGACCTCTTTAATCTTTTCTCATTGCTCTCTCATGCCTTCGGTGTTGCAGCCTCTTGTTGGGAAACGTGTTGTTTTCCTTGATGATATCTTGGTCTCGGTAAGTCATAAGAGGAGCATTATGATCACTTGTGGAGGGTCTCGTAGTCGTTGCAAGAGAACCAACTTGTCTTGAATGGAAGAAGTGTGAATTCATGATGTCGGTCTCTTATTTGCAGCACATCATTTCCATAGGAGTGATTTGTATGGATCTTGAGAAACTCAAAGCAATCGAGGAACGGCCTTGTCCTAAAGATGCCTCAAAGATGCACTTATTCTTGGGATTGATAGTGTTCTATCGCACGTCTGCGGAGAACTATGTGTAGGTGACATCGCATGTTACACATGCTACAATACGAGTTGCAATGGATGTGAATACAATACATGGACCAAGCTTTAAAGGACCTGAAGGCTATGTACCCTTGAGATTCTATATTTAGATTGCTAGATTCCAATGAACCTTTTATGGTGATTTATGATGCCAGTGGTTGTGGTATAGGAGTGTTGTTGTAGTTGGGCGGTCATCCTGTGGCTTATGAAAGTCAGAAACTCAAGGTAGCTAAGTCAAATTATTCCACCCATGAGAAAAAGCTCTTGGCCATTGTACATGCCTTAAAAGAAGTGGAGATGCTATTTAATTGGGCAAGATTTTCTTATCTAGTCCGATCAGCAAGTTGTATGCTAGCTTTTCACTTAATTATAGTAGTATACGACTCCTTAATAGTTGTGTTGGTGGTAATTCTTGTCTCAATTTAGTTTCAAGATTGATTGTGTACTTGGGAAGGAGAATGGTGTAGTAGATGTGTTGAGCTAATGACATGTATTGAGAGACACAAGTGGGGTCTTTTGTTAAACCATGTGCTGAAGAATGGTGGACGTATTTTCATGATAGGTTCCACTCTTGAGAAGCTTTTGCTACATTTCTTTTGCCCACGTATGAAGCAAGACATAACATTCATTGGTACATGAGGGGATTGCAGGCATGGCAGACCTCAAAACTAGACAATTGCAAGGTGTGAGAAAGCTACAATTGTTACTTATTTTAGGTTTGCTTTGGGAGGAGATATCAATGGATTTCGTTGTTAGCCTTTCGAAGAGCAGGTGGTTTCAAAATCATCCAATCTTTATAGTCGTGGATAGGTTCAACAAGGGAGTGAGGTTAATTCTATGCAAATCTGACATATATGTAGCAAGATCAATGGCCACACGTTGTCTCAATTGAGCCAAGGCATTTGGGTCTACGGTGCACACTTTAAGCTCTAGCCTTTTCTTAGTGTCAATCATGTGCAAAACTATAAATTTTCCCAATCTCCCCCCAAAAATGAGCAAACACCTTAATTGGCTTTGCTTGTGCTCCCATAATGACATTGATGTGCCCCTCACCATGGACATGGCACTTGACATTCAATTCACACCATGACCAGTCCTTGGGTGGGTTTTGCTTGGACCAGCCTTGGGAAGAAGCCACCATTTTATGATTTTGTAGATAGGCTGGTGGTGCATAAGCAAGGTGGGAAGATTTGGAGAATGTTGCTAAAAACGAGCCTTCAAAAGGTTTGAGTCACCCTCGGTAGATTGGAGTGTCACATTCTCTATGCTCAAACGTCCCCTAATTGGAATACATGTCGAGAATGTGGGCTGGAATGTTCCAGCTAGATGAAAGGTGTTCCTATTGAGAAACCATTTCTTTAGTTCATCTCCTTCAGTTAGGGTTTCACACTAACAGCCCCAAAAAGGGTTGGCGCCCTTATCCTAGGCACTTTATCAGTGGGCGCCCACATCAAGGTAAAAGAAGCAAGCACAAAAGACGAATCAAAAGTACCTTGCACCGGAGAGGACGGAAGAGTCTGAAAAAATGGAACATACTCCGGATCTTATCTCCAATGAAAAAATGGAACATACTCCGGATCTTACTCTCCAAGATGGGGGCCCATCCTTGATGGAGGTCTCGACAGCCCTGCAACATCATCAGACTTACACGCAACATCTGAAGAGTGAAATCCATGCATACCTTCATTTAGAAGCTTTTCTTGAAGGGCAATCCTTCGGTCGAGCTCCTCAATCTTCTTTTGTCGATAGACTATGATCAGTTTATATTCCTCAGAGGTCAGCTTGCCTATCTTTTCTTCCATATACTTAGATGTCTCTCCCACCATGTCGGAACTTTGTGGAGCAAGCTGATCGGTCCACTCGCTCGGTGTTCGGCATAGGCTGATCTAGAGACTGAATCGGTGTTGATGTGTTTGAAGTCATTTGAACCTACTGTTCTTGCTTCTTGTGAAGAGCTTTCAGGTCAAAGGCCTAGGTTTCTCAGAGAGTACCAGGCTTTGATACCATGTAAAGAAAAATACCCTAACACAGAAACATAAACAGAAACTGTATGACAAAGCACAGACTGATAAAAAGGACACAGTCAAGGTTAGGGTTAGAGTAACTCAGAGACAATGAACACAGTGAATAAATGAAATGATATGACTACTAATAATACGAAGCTCATGCAGCAAACACACTATGCAATGAATGAATACTGAACCTCGAACTCTTGTATCTCTAGGATCAGGGCAGGAGTAATGAGCTGGAGAGTGTGTTGTACTCTGAACGGATCCCGAATTGCAGCAAGGCAGCCTCCGGACGTCGAACATCAACAAACACAGCAGTGAGAAGTTGGATCTGATGTAGACAGTAGTGAGGAGAGAGAAAGACTAAAAACGGAGCCTGCAGGAGAGAGAAAGACTAAAAACGCAGGCAGGACAACTTGCAGGAGAGAGAAAGATTAAAAATGGAGCTTGTAGGAGAGAGAAAAACTGAAAACGCAGGTAGGACAGCCGGCAGGAGAGAGAAAGACTGCAACGACTGTAGACAAGAGAGAGAAAACTGTCAGAGCGGCAGCTGGAGCCTGCAAACGCAGCAGTTTGCTGGCGTGGCAGGCTGTACGACAGCAGTGCAGATGAACAGCAGTCAGTCGCCAGGCAGAAACAGCAGCAATCAGCGTGTGGAGGGCTAGAAACAGGCGCCAGACTGTAGGGAACAGTGATGGACAACAAGGGTTGAGATGTCCTCCGTGACCGGGGTGTGGGCAGCAAGCTGGTAACACCTGAAACCTGCAAAAACGAGATTGTGAAAGAGTGGAGGGTTGGCTGTTAATTTATAGAAAATTAGGGTTCTAGATCCTCTCCCACTTAACTTTCTCGATCCGCTCCCCGTTTTAGGGTTTGGCTAAGTGCATGTCTTAGCACAACACACCCCTTACAAGAGGACATCGTGGTTCGTGGTTGGTGGCTTCTTCCTCATCATCTGTTGGCGTCATCTACACATCTTGGCGATAGCTCATACACCCTGGCGACCATCCCTATCCATTAGTGTCAGTCTCTCTCTATCATCTGGGCACTCCTTGCTTGCATTTCAGCCTTTGGAGGCCTTCCCCACAATTGGCGTCTTTCCCAACAGGCCCTACACCTTGTGTTTTGGGCCTCTAGCCATCTGGTGTCATCATCCTCAGCTGGCGTTATCTTCCCCAGGCTCTACACATTGCGTTTGATAGTCTTGGTGGCTTGTGCTCATACTAGGCGACCTCCTTCATAGCTACCGTCATCATTCGAGGCTGCTGGAGTCTGCTTTGGCATCCTGGCCCCCACTTCCATCAATCTGACATCTGCATTTTGCAACGCAGGCTCTCCTCTTGGCGTTAGAGAATTGTACTCTACTCCCTTGATAGCTGGTGATTACTCTCCTCCTCTCGGATGGCATCAGAGGACTGCGCTTCGCTCCCTCGACAACTGTCCTTCACCTTCAACATACATCTTTGATATCCCTACTGTCGAAGGACTGCGTTTCGCTCCCTTCACTGTGCAGATTCCCTACAAGTGCTGCCGCCTGATTCATATAGGACAATGCAGTTATTTTCTGAGCTTCGGCTCCACTGTATCAACTTTTCTCCTTATAGCATGATTCAGTGTATCATCATTGTGTTCTTCTGAGTTTCTTTTCTTTCTCAGTGTTTGCCGTACACACTCTGTGTTTCACCCCGTAAACCTTACTGTCTCTTTGGTACATCGTTTTCCTCGACATTCTATCAGAGCCGGAGATGCTCAGAGAGCTTCAAAGATCCTTCGCATCAGAGAAGGCAAAGACAGGTTGCGGGTTTGGCATCTTTTTCTAACTAGTCCCCATCTTCTGTTGCATCATTGGGAGATATCCCTCTCTTCTCCCATGCTCCCTCCCTTTTATAGGTTGACACTCCGCTGCTATGACTTCTCCACATGCAAATGGACATACCACTGGGTGCTCCTATTATGTTATCACCAGACACACCACCACTGCTTGCTACCTTGGACTTTTGCTCCCTACCCCACCGGAGTATATGCGTCTTTTCCTCGGCACTCCTTGTGCCATATCTCCTTTTTGGGCCACAGAGATCGTTTGCATCGGCTATCAGAGTACTATACTCAAGGCAATAAGACACATCCAATGCGCACTAAGTCCTTTCGAGCACATGGAGGATCGATTGGTGCTACGACCCCTTGGAGATCGTCGCAATGCCATTGGCAGTCTTCTCCCACCTATTTTCAGGTACAATGGCTACCACGGCCCGCGGTTCTGCAGTCCGCTCCATCAAGAGACAGTGATTGTTTAATACCGTCTCCTCGTCAATCCGCTCCTTCGAGAGAGAGTGGTTGCTCGACTCCTTTCTCTTCTTTGGCTTCCCGGTCCGCTCCATTGAGAAGTAGTGACTGTTGCCCACTCATTGCTCAGTTTGAGCCCCACCCTTCACCCTCACCTACTCAGGTTTGAGAGGCCACCTCTGGGAGTTCTTCACCCCCCCAGATATATACTTCAGCACGCTTGATGGCACTTTCTTCCACATCAGATGATGGAGTTTTTGGATTCCCTATCTATCTCAGAGGGGAATTCAACGAGGGATGATCTCTTTTCGCTCTCCAAGAGGACTTCTACTCCTACTTCACCTTCAGAGGGGGCTCCTTTACCTCCAGTCTTAGAGGGGGCACCTACTCCACATGAAGTTCTTTACCCATCATTAGTCATCTCTTCTACTCATACCCAAGATCTCGAGGATCTACCTAGCTCGGGGCTTTGGAGGTTCAGTTGCGACTTGGTGACGAGGCCTTCGTATTCCTTCCAACATGGATGCACGGAGCTAGTAGCTTCTCTCCCGAGGTTGAGTTTCGGGTTCTCCAGTTCCCTTTGTCTACTGTTCTTTACTGCAGGTTCCCTTTCAGGTGGAAATCTTGGATCTTAGGAATATTCTACATCTTCTTCCTCCTATGCATTGCATGTTTTCATCATCTTTGTACTAGGGCTCTTGGACAAGTGAACAACTTTCCCACAAGGGACACTGTCCAAGTGGCACCTGCTGCATGAGCATTTTTTAGCATGTAGTATTGCATCTCTTCGCTTCTCTTTCTCCATACCTTTTTGGGCCTGAGAGGGGGGTGTTGAGAAACCATTTCTTCAGTTCATCTCCTTCAGTTAGGGTTTCACACTAACAGCCCCAAAAAGGGTTGGCGCCCTTATTCTGGGCACTTTATCAGTGGGTGCTCACATCATTGGTGTGCCGCTAGACTGTGCATGCTATTTATAGGCCACCTCTTCCACATTCAACACTCACTGTTCATTCTTCACCTCTCTCCTTCTGTCATTAGATACGCCTCCACTCTCTCTCCAGCCTCTCCACTGCCCCCACACCCCTTACAAGAGGACATTGTGGTTGTGGCTTCTTGCACATCATTTACTAGCGTCATCTACACATCTTGGCGACAACTCATACACCCTTGTGACCATCTCTATCCATTGGCGTCAGTCTCTCTCCATCATCTAGGCACTCCTTGCTTGCGTTTCAGCCTTTGGAGGCCTTCCCCACAATTGGTGTCTTCCCCAACATGCCCTACGCCTTGCATTTTGGGCCGCCAGCCATCTGACATCATCATCCTTAGCTGGCGTCATCTTCCCCAGGCTCTGCACGTTGCGTTTGATCATCCTGGTGGCTTTTGCTCACACTGCGACCTCCTCCACAGTTGGCATCATCATTTGAGGCTGCTGGAGTCTGCTTTTGGCATCCTGCCCCCCACTTCCATCGTTTGGCATCTGCATTTTGCAGCCCAATCTCTCCTCCTGGCATCAAAGGACTGCACTATACTCCCTCAATAGTTGGTGATCACTCTCCTCCACTTAGACGGCATCAGAGGACTGTGCTTCACTCCCTTGACAGCTGTCCTTCACCTTCAGCATACATCTTAGATATCCCTACTGCTGGAGGATTGCATTTCGCTCCCTTCACTATGCAGATTCCTTATAGGTGCTGCCGCCTGATTCAGAAAGGACAGTGCAATTATCTTCTAGGCTTCGGCTCCATTGTATCAGCTTTTCTCCTTATAGCATGATTCAGTGCATCATCTTGTGTTCTTCTGAGGTTCTTTTCTTTCTTAGTGTTTGCCGTACACACTTTGTGTTTCACCCCGCAAACCCTACTCTCTCTCTGGTACGTTGTTTTTCTCGATAGTTCCCCATCCTTGTCCCTTAGGGAAGGGTGTGCTAGTGCTCTTGGCCCCCATTTTACTTGTTCCATGTTTCTAAGTTATAGGATAACTAGCTAAGGAAGATTTGTAAAAGGGTACTTAGTGTCCACTGCTACTTTCATCCCTGTTAATCCTCACTCTCTACCTTCAGTGCGCGCTCTCCTCTATCAGCCTGGTGCCTCTACACCTGCCACCACATTCTCTCTTCATTATCATTGTGATCATCTCTCTTATCATTTGCTGCCGATCAAGCTGCTGCCTTGCTGCCCTACAACATCTAGGAGCTGCTACCTACATCTCTAGCCCCTTTTTGTTGCTGTGTTTTTTCACTCTTGTGATGCTGCATACACTTGCATTTTGACTCTCTAGCCATCAATCTTGCTGCATTTGTGACTTTGGCCTGCTGCCCTGGTGTCTTCAGCCCTTGTTATTATCTATCCTCTCTAGATGCTATGTGGGACGGTCTTATGCATCTATGTTGCTGCCAGAGTGGTTTACATCAGATTTCTACATCGAGATTGGTGTTTTGCTGTACTTAGGACCTGTTCATATGAGGACCATACTCTCCAACATTGCCCCTCAGCCCTTGCCACGAGAGACACTGGTTCTTAGACAGCCTTGGTTCCTTGAGCACATGGTTGTCTCTCGCTCATTCATTCATCACTCATTTCAGCATTCATTCTTCGTTCTGCTCTTTTTTGTGTGTTCTTGTTCTAGTTTATTTTCTTAGTCATGTTCATGCACTTTGTGTTTTCTTTGCAAACCCTAGTGTATCCTCACACCCCCTCCCTACAACTATGACAAGGTTATAGATGGTGTGGGTGTAATATCAGTAATCATGAAATATTGTTGTTTGTATAGTGCTGTTGAAAAAAGATTGAAGGAAAAGTGTCACAAAGGTGGTCTAGAAGGTACAAATGTGGGGTGAGAAGAAAGGGGGGTGTGCTAATAGCCTTCACCTGATGAACTCCCTCATTGGTCTCTTCAACTTGTCCTTAAATCTCCTCCAAGGTGGAATGTTTGCCGACATGATGTCTGGCAATATATCTCAGATTCTCCTATGCAGCTGGGGTTGCTGTGTAGCCAAGGAACATCTTGGGATCTGAAAGTGGGCAATGAGCTGGGTGTCTGTCTGAAGCACACATGCACACACACGCACGCACATGCACAGAGAGAGAGAGAGAGAGAGAGAGAGAGAGAGAGAGAGAGAGAGTTTTGAAATGCATTTGGCTGTGGCAGGAGCCTGCTGCAGTTGTTTTTTCAATTGCCAATCTAGCTTTACATGTCCAAGGCTGTGTTTCATTTCTCCTCCTCGTGCATTTCAAGCTGCCACAACGGCCACAAGGCATGAAAGGACCTTACTATGAGTATAGTGATTTATGGACTGTATATGGTTTAGCCTCTGCAAATTCATGGCTTTGGAGTGCAGCCTTCCATGCCAGGTATTTGAGTTTCATCATTTGGAGAAAGTCTCACTTGAAAACATAAATGATAAGCCTTATTTAATTCTGAATTTTACTCATCTTATTGGTGCATTCTGTCTTTATCATGTACTAAGGAGGCGAACTGTATTATCTTTTTTATTGCAGAGACACAGTTTTTACAGAAAAACTAGATTACTCCTCTGCTGTTGCTCTAATAGGACTGTCCCTTATAGTTGCTATTATTCGAACATTGAATTTGAGGGTTGAGGCAGCCCGTGTGATGGTTGCCGCTCCAGTAGTAGCCTTTGTATCTACACACATTCTCTATCTCAACTTTTATGACTTTGATTATGGTATGCTCTGCCCTTTATTTCTCCTGGTTCCTCACTCTTAAACTTCTTATATTGAAATTGTTGCATGTTCTGTTCTAAGATGAGTATTTATTATACAAATGTCTGTCAGGCCTTAATTATACAAACCACACTCCGGCTTACGACCAAAGTTGTTATTGGTTAATTACCATTACTGACAAGTACAGTCTGCCAGTTATCTTATGAATGCAAATGCACGTGTATCAAAAAATGCTGAATCAAGGAGCACAAGGATCTCAATCTGAACTTGCCTGGTCCTGCTGGGATGACCTTCCAAGCACTTTCTCTCCTGCTGTGGTTCATGATCACCATTATCTGTTTGATTAGTGTCTTAGCTGTTGTTGAGATACCTTTAGCATTAAACAGAAAACATGAGATACCTGTAGATATTGCATTAATAGGCGGACATACATTGGCCTAGATATGAATGAATCGTGAGGAGTGTGCATGAGATTGGTTTAACTGCTTCAACAATACCTGAGTATTTTCGAGATGTCAACAAACAAGATGTATTATCATTAAATTAATAAGACTTTTCACTTCGTAAGGTGAAGAAAGCATATAGAGAATATAAAACCCTTGACAGAGGGCTATGAGCTCACTGCCTCTCAGAGTCAGGGTCTTTCTGTCTGATCTAAGTAGACAGTTACATGCTCCAGAGGTCCCTATTGCAATCGTATTGTGCCTCTTAAGATGGCTATATGCACTCTGGTACTTATTTTCCAATGTGCTAAAACGTTCTGCCCTGCCAGCCTTCAGAATGTGTACCTGTCTGGCTAGCCTATTGCCTTGATTACAAATATCCCATGTTGACATAAGTTGGCAGTGACATACCTATCATTCGCATATGGTGCAAACTTGTTATGTTGTTGCATCATACATATCAATTAGAGTGGCTAGCTTTGATGCTCACAGAAATATCCCATGTTGAACATAAGTTGGCACTGACATACCTGTCATCTGCATATGGTGCTAACTTGTTATGTTGTTGCATCATACATATCAATTAGAGTGGCTAGCTTTGATGCTCACAGAAAGAAATAGTAAGCACATTCAAAGGAGTTGAAAGAAAAAAGCCATGCCTGCATATGAAGGCAGGGCTCATTGTGACCCTGCTATTGCTTTTCCCATGGCGAGCTTTTTTACTTGTCAGATGGTTGGCATAATCAACTTTTCAAGACCACATCAACATGAGTAGACTAATAGCATATATGATCCTCTAATGACCTGTCATGTGACGTGTCTTGTGTGACATCAGACTTATTTATGGCAAACATATTTGCCTTGGCAGAATGGCCATCCTCACATGCCTCCATGCCTTGCTATCTGAAGTCGTTACCTACATTGTGCATCACTAACCAAATCAGGGTTTTTGCTTTCTACCAGGGTTAGGGTTTATTCTAATACTTATCCATACACAGGAAATTTTAATGTATTTTCATAGTTACAAAGTATCTTTTAATTGTGCTGTAAAACTAGGAGATATACAAACAACTGTTGGGCCTTAGTTTTCTTGCACCATAGCACAAGATGGTGATGGTGCGTTGAGCTGTGCATTCAAAGTGGAGGGCTTACAAATACATGCAGTGAAGCCTATATAAGCTCTCTTGTGCACTCTCACAAATGTATCTTAGAGTCTATGCATTCATATCATGTAAAAAAATTGGATATGCATATGGAAAGAATAGCATACTCACACATATCTAAGGTTGAGTTTGCTTAACTGATCTGGGAACTGACTCGTCCATGTTCATCTTTTACATGCTAAAATTGAAAATTTGACACCATGCTTTGGTCCTAAGACCTTAAAAATATTTAAACATGAAGAATTTCTAGCACTTGGGTTTTAGTTTTATGGAGATGAGGTGCTTGCAATAGACACACATGGGATGAGCATGTGTCCTATGAGACACTGGGCACAATCTCAACATCCAGCTCATTGAGACTTAGGGAGGCATAAGAACATCAAAAGTTGTAATCTTTGTTATTGTGAAACTTTTTGTTGGTATTAGTTCAATACTAGGTTGTAACTGCCTGCAACTATACTATGCTCTCTAAGCTCACCATGGAATGCTACTTTGATTAACAACACATAGAGAAGGATGGCATATTCTGAAAACTGTTTATCGCCTCTTCAACTCTTGAAAAAATGTGAGTGCATTGCAGATGAATTTCTGACACACTGAACAGAAATTTACTTGATCTTTTATGACTCTTGTTGAAGCTAGTCTTTTCTCTTGGTTGCCGGGCAGGCTGGAACATGAAGGTGTGTGTGGTAATGGGAGTGCTACAATTGCTTTTGTGGACATTCTGGGCTGGGTATATTCGCCATCCTGCAAGATTCAAACTCTGGTTTGTGGTTCTGGTTGGTGCACTTGCCATGCTTCTTGAGATATACGACTTCCCCCCTGTATGGGGTGCTTTTGATGCTCACTCTCTTTGGCATGCAACCACTATACCCTTGACAATGCTATGGTGGAGTTTTATCAAAGATGACGCATCATTCAGAACCACACAGCTGCTTCGGAAAGCCAAAGCTGTGGATGGAACCAAAAAGGATCGGTAGTGTGGATGTTGGGACCGTAATCATCATCTTTGCATTTGGATCTGAATGCAGAATTCAGAGTTTACAAGACATCAGACTTTAACGTGATGTTGTAACATTCTTCAGTGTCTCCAGAAGGGTGTCGGAGTAAATGGAAAAATTTCTGGGTGTACTCCCAAATTGGGAACAATCTTTGTCTGAGGTATGGGTATCCCATTGTTTTAGGTTCCAGAAATTCTAACCATTCCGAGGTTCTCATTCCTCTAGCCCAGTTTTGAAGTTAGCCTTTGTTATCCCTCATCTCAAGCATACATGCTTTATTTATTGTATAAATAATTGACGACGTGCTGTAATTGGAAGTGACGATAATATTGAAAATGTTGGCTGCTTAGCATTTGCGTAAATGGTATGTTTCTCTCCTCTTTCAACTGGCTTTTGCTTCTCACTGTCCCTACAGTTGTTAAGGTTCAAGCAACGGTTATCTTTATAGGGCTTGGAGAATTTAGAGAGTCATTATGAATGACAATCATTACCAGCTACAAATGTTTTCTGAGTGAAGAGTCACTTAAAACTCCATACGTACTACCATGGAGCCTAGGAGACATTGCCAGGTACTTACGTCATAGTTGCACGATTTGGATTGAAGCAGTCAATCTTTCAGACACTAATGAGTGTGATTGCTGCTAAGCTTTGGGTGAAGGTGCATTGCATGCTGTTATTGTATATGACAAAACTGTACCTTTGCCTCCTGCTTTATACAAAGATAGCTACATGGTAGCATCTTAACTGGTCTCAAATTGCCACTGTGCTTCCAGTCTTGTCCCAACTGAAACTTCTCTGGGTACCAGCCGTTCCTTGTGCAGTGTGCCCTAATCTTGTTTAACTGTGTATCCAGACTTACATCTTGACTTGCATGAATTCACTTCTTGACTTCATTAGTCATTGATACATGCTACATATTGTGGAACCTGAGTTGAGCCTTAGGTTTCCTTGCATACTTTGCAGATGTGGTGGAATGGGGTTGCCCAATCTCAAGAGAGTTTGGTCCACATCATTCTCTGTTCCCAAACCCAAACGAGTATGGTATAAATAGATTTATCACCTTGTTTTTGTTGCAAATGCTTAACACATTTCAGAACCTCTCGTAATTATTATCTGCAAAGAGCTTATTTAATTCTGATTAGAAATTTTCCTTACGAGTTGTACTTGTTTGGGTTATGTTAGGAAAAGTGGTGCTTGGTTGCAGTGAAGTTTGCATGCGAGTTAAAGCTCAAACTAAATCACTTTCACGAAAAATAGGATCAAAGTTGAGTGGGGTAGCACATGGGACATGATATGGACGACTCTCAAGAGACTTTCATTTCCAAGGTGGATATATTTGTGGATCTTAGACTCTTAAGCACATTCAGGGTTGGTAAATGAGAAATTATGTACCCTATTGCCTATAGAAGAGGCATCCATGTATTGTATAGGACTACTTGGTTCTTTAAATCATGGATGTTTATTTTTTCAATTTTATTCATGTTGCAAATCATGTAAGTTTGTGGGCAAGTTTGTTCATCATGGGCGATCCCACTCAGATGTACTTGTGGTGAATATTGGACGAGGTTGAAGCATGATACAAACAAATCACAAAACATACAATCATAGGGACAATTAATCCAATATGTTTTTCTTCCACGATCAATTTGTAGTTGAAATGTAAAGTTTGGATGCACCTAGGAGATGAGATCTTGTGAAGACCTAGATTGTGGATGCTATAGGTGAACGCTCTTGTAGGTTCAAATTGCACGTCCAATCCTCCCCTTCCACTACAAACTTGGTGATGATTTCAAGCTCCAAGTGATGCAAACTTTGAGATTTCTTGCAATTGATTGGACTATGGGCTACATGTTGTAATGTGTAGAGAAAGCTTTGCTTTCATCCAAAACCTTTGCTTTTGCCTTGTTTTTGTAGTGGTGATGATACTTAGAATGCAATAGTGGTATTATTTTAATCCACTTGTGATGTTCCTTCTTTTAACCCAATCATAGTGATTGACAATTAGTTGTTGCAATATCCTATTTGGCAGTGATCATGATCAAGGCACCCTACTTGTCATATGATCGATATCTTAAGGAATTATGTCCTAAAATTAGGGTAAACCATGTATTTAACACATCCGAGAAGAAATATTCACTAATAGCTTGCTAATAAGATGGCAATACCATAAAATACTAACCAAAGCATACAAACCTTGAGGCCAACCATATAGGCTCTCGATCATCTCACTTGACTAATTGGATCCATTGAGAACCACCCAAACTTAGAAGTCGAGGATGAAAACACCTTGCTTAAGGAATTTAGAGAACCATACAAATGAAGGACCAACTTGCCTTGAAGGAACCATGCTAGAAGGCCCCAAAGGCTTAGTACATACCCATAAATAGGCAAGATTTGCATCATGGACTTGTCTTTTGAGTGAGATTATAAGAGACATTACACTAGAAGACATTAGTAAGACCTAACTAAGTCAAATTGACCATCAACTAAGACTTAAATGGAGTCTAAATGAGAGGAAGAGTGCTAATCACTTTCCTCTTAAATAGTGACCCAAGACCACTAACTTGAACTTTGGAGCACTAAGAATTGATAAGACCGGGCACCAAGAAAATGCTAGGAAAAGTTTGAATTTTGACTAAATTTTTAAAGAAGACTACATAAACAATCAAATTGAAAAAAAAACCAATAATGGGAAGGAAAAAATGGAAATAAAACAATTGAGATTTGTGATTGCTCTCAACATTTGTACAAAGTTTTAAGGAAACCTTAGTGGAACTAAGCCCTAAAAAGATTAAACCTTTGCAAAAGATAAATGTAAATGGTCATTTGAGCCAATAAGGATCTATAGGCACAAATTTGTAACATATTCGACTTTTGTATGGAATGTATTTACCCAAGCTATAAGCTGTCTTCATCCAAAGATGAAGTTCTATGTCAAACTTCCATCCCTCTTATTTGTGACATAATTGATGAAGTCATTAACCAAGAGAAAACTAGGATGGAGGATCAAAGAATTGACCATGTCCTTGAAGCTTGAAAGCTCATTACAACGAAAATTAGAGAGCCCTAAATATTGAATCAAGAGGAAGTTTGACATTGATGTCATTGACTCCATAGCTACCATTAGAGTTGCTTAGATTGGTAGAGAGACAACTAGAGTTTACCAAACAACATCATGAGACCCAAACTAGGTAAGATAAGGAAATTGATGGAGCAAGGAAGATGTTTGAACTGTTAAGGAGGACACCTTGCTTGCTCTATTACTTAATAAGCTTTTGGACAAATCTCCAATTTCCCATATAGATGTAGTAGTAGTAGTTGGAAAAACATTCCTCAATGATTTGGGTTGACAATAGCTACTATGCAATATGAGATTCCCATGATGACTATATTTGACAAATATAGAGTAGTTGTTGATGACCCATATAATGTTGTGAAACAATTCAAACAAGTCGCGAGGCTAATAACCTTTGCGATGGTAATAAAAAAAGCACAAGATTTCATGCTTTGTTTAGGTGAGAGGGATGGAGCACGGTTTACGAGTCTAGACACATTGAAAAACTAATTTTGATAAAATTTAGGATCTTCTCATAAAGATACTTAGAAGTTGGCTATGTAGACAATGTTATAGTTGAGCTAATGAATGTGAGCTAAAGGGAAAACAAAGCCAATAAAGATTGCATGACTAGTGCTCAAAGTATCCATAAGAGAATTTCTTATGCATAAAGACCAAACCCCAAGGCTAGTGACAATACTTTCCATCAACGAAATCAAGGACAAACAATTTTATAAAGCTTTAGTTGATAAATCAAGCCTTGGTAGAAACAATTTGAATGAAACGTTTGAAGAAGCCATGAGAGTGGATGACACTTTGAGAGAGAGGAATAAGTAAAAAGCACAAAATAACATTCATCATCACTTTGTGGAATGAGAAGGGGGAAGGTAACAAAGCTGACCTTAACACAAGAAGTAGACCTTAAAGAAGAGGTAGTGAAGATTTTAGAATGCATCAAATTAAGGTTGAACTAGACCAATATGATGCAACCATGTGTCAATCCCCAAAAAAGTTGTCCTTATTTGAAACTTTATGCAAATAATCCTTATCAAGCCAATGGAGGGCCACCTTACACCACATGTGCACAATGATCAAAGACTTGTACTATTGAGACCATACAAAGGAACTAATGGAATAAGAAACTTACACCACTCCCTCTATGTCTCTTATGATGAGGAGGAAAATCGAGTCATGATAGACTATAGGCTGATTCCAAATATGGGCCTTGTGCACAATAGAAGCCATGGAACATTCCAAACAAGGGAAGAGATATGTTGTTGGCATTACTATTAAATAACATATGTCTCTTCTAGATGCCATGAGAAACAAAAGCCTACCAAAGAAGACAAGCTAGAGCAACAATACCCCAAGTATGTCATCTCATCTTAAGATTGTTCTAAGAAAAAAACTTCAATTAACAAGACTAAGGGTGTTCATTGATGACCATTGTGTCTACTCTTGTTGGGACAAACACCTTGATAAATTGAGGCAAGGCTTTGGGCAAAATTCCAAAGGAGTTCAATGCTTTCTTAGACATACCGGATACTACAAGTGGCTTGTTTTGAACTATACCATCATTTTTAGACTTCCACTCAAGTTGCTTGTAATCTTTTATTAATCAAGGTTCAATAAGCAAGCACAAGAATGAAAAACGATGAGCATTAAATAAAAATTTGAGAACTTTTATCAATGTAAAATAGAGGGATGGGCTCATTCTTGTGCAAATTGTAATTATTATTTTTGAAAAACAGAGTGAGCTTGATGAGAACTTCTAAGTGAGAGATATTGAGTGAGGAATGCTCATACCTTTCTCTTCTTCTCAATCCATTCTCTTGGAGCATAGCAAGTGAGAGTGAGAGTATGTCAAGTAGGGAGAGTAAGGAGATGAGGGATGTGGAAAGTGAAGTTTCCTTATCTCTCTTCATTCCTTGGAGGTTCATGAAAGCATGACAACAACACGAGTGAAGAGGAGAATGAGTGAGCATGTGCATGGATCGTGGAGCGCAACTCACCAAGGAAGCCATGATGGCATGGTAAGTAAAGATAAGTCCATTCACAACGTTTGTATGTGCATGTGAGTAGCCTAGGTGAGAGATAGTTGCATTCTTTGTGCATTTAACCCCTTGAATAATAAGGGTGTGCACATGGTCTTGTGGTCCCATTGGTGTGTGGATGTAGCATTTTTTGGTTTTGCAATCAACATACAGATGCATTGACCACGAAAGTTACTCACATGTGATGCGATACAGATTAGAGGCGGGTACACTAGTGATGATGTTGAAACGCATGTGAGTAGTTAGTCTTTGTTTGATCTTAGTCAATGATTGGGTACTTGGAGGATTTTGCTTTAAGAGTAGATAGTTTTTTTTTTCCCCTTGTAAAATGTTTCATGAGAATGCATCATAAATAGGAATAAGAGAATAATTGTGAACAAGGTAAGCAAAAGGAGCATCAATCTATCGTGATAAGGATTGGAAAAAAAAATATTATTATTTCGAAATTGCCGAGCTTGAAACCATCGCATGTGAACGGGGAGGCATCTCTGGGATGGAAAAAGAGAAATTATAACGAAAAAGCCCTCCAAATGCATTGAGAGGGGACAATACCCCACGAGCACGAGAGAGAGAGAGAGAGTCCCCTTCGTCTCCATCATTGGAGCAGCACATTGTCACCCTGGCCCACACAGCTCGACCACGATGCCACCCTTGGCCGCTTGAGCTCGAACTTGACACGTACACGCTCACCCTGGATGTCGCTATGCTTGGCCATGGAGCTTGCTCACCTCGCTCATCATCAATATATCCTCTCCTTCTCCCTCGTCAGTCTAGTATTCCACGTCGTTGCCTCCACTCCTTTTGTCCCACCCTTCCCTTCTCCTTCTCTCTCATCTCCGATCCATGCCACGACCGCAGCCATTAGCACCACCACCATTGCAAGAGGACGCATCCATCGATGATGACCCACTCTCTGTCTCTCTCCGCTGCCATCGCAAGCAGAAGACACTATTGATTTTAAAGGATATTAAAGAGAGAAGGAGGAGGGTTTCAGAAAAGAAAATCAAGGTACTTCCAAATCTAATAAAAATTTCAAATTGAACGACAGTTTAAAAAAAAAATTAAAAATTCCTTTATGCATGAGTTGGATGAAAGGCTGGAATGTCGAAAACTTTTATTGTGGGTGTCTCATAGTGGAGGGACTAGTGGCATTGAATGAGTTGGTTGCAACAAGAGTTGGCAGTTATCTAAGGTTGTCGTTTTTGGGTTGTCCATGTTCCCATTAAAATTTTGGAAAAAATCTCCGTGTAACTACAACTTGCAAGTTTTCAACCTCAACTTAATCTAAACCTTGTCGATATAAACTTGCCAAACAAAAGCATGTCAAAACCTGAAACTCCTCGATGTGAACTTGTCAACTTGAAACTCATCAACATGAACTTGTCAAACCAAAACCCATAAAACCAAACTTGTTGACACGGACTTATTAGCCTAAAACTTGTCAATCTAAAACTGGTCAATGTGAATTTGTCAAACTAGAAACTTGTCACCTAAAACTCATCGACTGGGCTTGTCAAACTAAAACCTACGAATTAAAACTTGTCGGTCTCAACTTGTCGATACCAATTGTCAAGCCAAACCTCTTAGCCCAAAACTTGTCAATGTAAACCTGTCAACATAAGAACCAAAACCTGTCAAATCGAGCTCATTGATTAGAACTTATCAACCTAAAATTGTCAATCCCAACATGTCAATCTCAACTTGGAAAATCAAACTTGTCAACTCCAACATGTAAAGCTAAAACTTATTGATCAAAGCTATCAATCTAAACTTGTGAATTTGAATCTATTGATCCAAAACTCATCAATCTCAACCCATCAATCCCAACTTGTCAACCCAAAACTGTCAACCTAAACCCCCTCAACTTGAAATCTAAACATTAAACTATCAACTAGAACATGTCAATGTAAACTTATTGATCCAAAACTTGTCAATCCAAGTTGTTAAACTAAAACTATAAATTCAAATTTGTGCACCCCAACGTGTCAAACCTAACTCCTCAAACCTAACTTATCAACTCATCATGGGAAAATCTCTCAACTTGTTGGAAAACATGTCAACCTGTCAAAAAGCATATATGCTTGCCGAACCTCAGACTTGCCAATCCATCAATAGAAAACTAATCAACTCGCCATAGCAAATAAACAAAATCAATTAACAAAACTTAAGCTATTCAAGGGAAACTAGTCGTCAAGGAAATCTTGGCAATCAGTCAAGACAAAAAACCGCCAACTTGTCAACTAGTTAGCATGTCAACATGTTCAACTTACCAACAAACCTGCTCAACAACAATGATAGATTAATTTATTGAAATACAATTGTCACTGCTAGTTTGAAAACTTGTCAACTTGAAACTCCCTTATTACTGATTTGTCAAAACTTGTCAACTAGCCAGTTTGGCACCAACTTACAAGAAAAACTACAACTTATCAACTTGACAAGTGAAACTAAGGGTATAATCCATTGTCATCTTGTCACACATCAATGGTCTAATAATCACGTGTCAACACCCAAACTTAGCCAATAATCTACACGAGACTAGTCTATTCATCAAAAGGCATCAAACAAGAACTTATCAAGCCCTTGTAGCAAGAATTCATTGATACCTAAACATATCTTGTCACCTTATTAGTTGTGCAAGTCTTGAAACTTGTGTCATATAGTAGTAATTGCCCACCCACTAAGACATGAGCCACTTGCCAACCTTGTGGCTTGTTGACAACTTGCCAACTTGTTAGTCGATCTACTCATTAACTGAGTCAAAGCTTGAACATTCACTACTTAAGGGGAAGTGAGTCACAAGGAAAATCATCCTTTCAACCTAGGGGGACACAAATAAGTCAATTGGGAAAACTCATCATAACTCAGTGTTGCCTACTCTCTCATGCACGTTAATGTATGTACACATGCTTTTCCAAATTTTCAAGAAGTAGAGTGTCAATTTGTGGGCATTGACTCTTGAATTGCCCCATTAGTCTATACGCATTTGATAAAGCCATGCTTGGGGTGGGAAGTTGCATCGTCTTAAAAGTTGTGAGAGGATTCCAATTGTAACCATTGATTGTGTGGGTAAAAGTGAGCTGTAGTGTTGATTACTTGTCTTTAAAATCATACTTGTTTTGGAAAGGAAGGATTATAGGCTAATTGAGCACAAGCACTCATTGAAAAACTCATGTTGCAATAGTCACATTGCTCACAAAAAGTACAAAATCCTAGTTGAGTACAAGGCACAGCTATGGTTTTAGCTAGTTGAACATACCCTTTGTGACTAAGATAAACAAATCTAAGTCAACCCTCAATGATAAAAGGAATCTAGTGCAAAAGGACCAAATTGAAAATGTAAGGGAAAGACATGAAAAAGGAAACTTCAAAAGACAACATTGCCAAAACATAGTCAAACAACCCTCGCTAAGATAGAACACAATGGAAAAAGAAGTGTTGTTGAGAGATATACCTGAAGAGTTGAAGGCAACCCTTGAAAACTTTGGAGCTCCTATGAATAAGGATGCTAGCAAAGTGTCGTTAATAGCATTAGAAGATCAACATAGCACCTTGGTTGATATGGATAAAGTAAGGACAAACTAGAGAAGCTGTTGAATAAACAAATCTAAGTCAATCCTCAATGATAAAAGGAATCTAGTGCAAAAGGACCAAATTGAAAATGTAAGGGAAAGACATGAAAAAGGAAACTTCAAAAGACAACATTGCCGAAACATAGTCAAACAACCCTCGCTAAGATAGAACACAATGGAAAAAGAAGTGTTGTTGAGAGATATACCTGAAGAGTTGAAGGCAACACTTGAAAACTTTGGAGCTCCTACGAATAAGGATGCTAGCGAAGTGTCGTTAATAGCATTAGAAGATCAACATAGCACCTTGGTTGATATGGATAAAGTAAGGACAAACTAGAGAAGCTGTTGAATTTAGGCTAACCTTAGTTGCTCAGCGTGAGAAAGAGAGCATGCAACAAGAGATATATGACATAAGGAAGATGTTGCAAAATGCAAACATTGTTGGATCCTCTATTGATTCAATAATTGATCTAGTATAGTGGAGGCTATTAGATAATTCGTATGCCCTCCACACCAGAACACACATGGCCGAATCATTATTGGCAGAACTTGGTGCCACATCAAGATCGAAGGACCAATCAAAAGTCCCATTAGTCACCAAGTAGATAGATAAGTATAGAGTCTTAAATTCTCAAAGCTTGTACAAAAAAATCCCTCTTGTTGAGCTGCCAAATCCCAAGAGGATCTCAAAAGCATTTGTTAAGGGAATTCAAGATGAACACATTTAGGAGGCCACAACGAGTAACTCAACACTAGATAGGTCTAATTTGAATGCTGTTTTAGATGAGGCTATATACATCGATGATTTGGATAGGAAAAGGAATTGAGAAAAGAAGGACAAAGCTAGAAATGATGCTACATCATCAACAAGAAGCGCAAAACTAATTGTAGCATAGGATCTCCTCACTACATTCAAGAAACACCAAATTGAACTAACGAGACTACCTTGAAGCAACCGTAACCTTATTGGCCAAAGATTCAATGCATGCATTGCAGGGGTGACCATCTCCCATCTGAATATTCTAGATCTCCATGAATTTGCATGAATTGTGGATGTATTGGATATGATATAGATTATTGCGAGTGCCTAGGCACTTAACGTATGCAAACCCATTCAACAATAATCCATACCCATAGGAAAATAAGGCACCATATTACCCTAGGCCATAGTAGTTAGCCTTGCTAGCTCCCAATGAGTTAAAGCTAGTAGTGCAATGAGCTAGAATCAACCGATCATGAATATCTTGACCCACCCCTAGCACCGATAGTCACTTACCCTCCAGGTGATGCTCCCACCCAACTACATCAAGGATTTGACCTAGAAAGAGGAATATTCAAACCCATATGTGACTTATGATGAGGAGGGTAACATAGTTCTCATGGAGTATTGACTATACTAGTGATGGTGTTAGGGCAAGGAAGAGGACGAGCGCCGACTCAATATAAAATCCCATCGAGTATTGGAATTGGGGACAACCATGGCACGTGTCTTCAAGATGTCCCCAAAAAATTGACCCTTCCAAGGATAATCAACTCGACCAATGATGCCCTAAATGTGGGATATCATGATTACCCTAGTAGGAAAGCTGACATGAGTAAGGCCATTGTCCCATTTGTGCCTCTCACACTCTTTGCGGTAGAGATGATTCATGACAAGGATACAATGCCCATATCTATCAATGAAATCATAGGGATGAAAGCAAGAAAGGTGTTGTTAGTATTCTAGGATTGTCCATCGCTAAAATGGATTTGTGATAGGAAAGAAGAACACCATGAAGAGGAAGAAAAAACTAGTTGAAAACCTCCTATTGCAAAGCAAAGGGATTACGACTGAACTAACAAAAAAAATCACGTTCGGAGCTTAGAGCATCACAACCACTCCTCATACTAAGAAGGTGGAAGCCTCTAAGGAAAGGAAGTGAAAGGTGAGAAGGATCGAAGCTTGCACGCGAGCTATGGCGGGAGAGCAAGAGCAAGAAAGAGAGAGACAAGAAATGGGAACTCCAACAGTCACAATGTGTGACCGGGCCTTCCTTTATTCAAACTGTCACTAAAAGAATAAAGAATAAAGTGACGTGACGGGCGCCCGCCACCTGCAGTGTGCAGTGGCGGGTACTGTCAGTGTAGTAATACACGGGGCGGCACGGCGGAGGCGCCTTTACCCCCAACAACCTCCCACTTAAAGGCGAATCTGCCCTAGTGAGAGAGAAAAGAAAAAGAAAAGACAGTACAAATGTACATAGGTGAGGAAAGGTGACGTCTCATCCAACGCCCATCAACCTCCTGAGGAAGGCAAAGCGCTCAGTAGTGAGGCTCTTCGTGAGCAAATCTGCAGGATTCTCGTCAGTGGAGATCTTGACAAGGTCAACAGACCTGTCCTCCACGACACCACGTATGAAGTGATACCTCACCTCAATGTGTTTCGTCTTTGCATGGAAGACCGGATTCTTAGCCAACTGAATGGCACTCATAGAATCCGAATGCAGTGTAGGTGTAGCATCAATCCCAAGGTCAGCAACTAGACGGCCTAACCATATGGCCTCCTTGCAAGCCTCAGTGGCTGCAACATACTCGGCCTCAGTGGTAGACAAAGCCGTACACTTCTGAACCCTGGACATCCAAGAGATAGCCCCTCCAGCATAGGTGAATACATAGCCAGAAGTGGACTTCCTACTATCTGCATGTCCTGCATAATCGGAGCCAGTGTACCCCACGACCCCTGTATCCTGGCTGCCATAGCAAATACACATATCTGCTGTGCCCTTCAGGTACCTCATGATACCCTTCACGGCATCCCAATGTCTGCTGCCAGGTGTAGCCATATAGCGTGCCACAACACCAACTGCATGTGCAATATCTGGACGAGTGGCTATCATGGCATACATCAAACTGCCCACGGTTGATGCATAAGGGATCTTGGCCATCTCGGCCCTCTGCTCATCTGTCTGCGGACAATCGGCCTGTGATACCTTCACATAAGAAGGTAATGGACAGCCAATAGGCTTTACGTCCTGCATGCGGAAGCGCTCAAGGACTTTATGAATGTACTCCCGCTGTGAGAGATACAAAAGTCCCTGATGCCTATCGCGCTTAATGCGCATCCCAAGTATATGTGAGGCCTGTCCCAAATCCTTCATCTCAAAGCTCTTCTTCAGCTGAGATTTAAGAGCATCTAGCTCATCATGAGCTTTCCCTACTATCAGCATATCATCAACATAGAGTACCAAGATAAGCAAACTGCCATCACGGGCTTTCTTCGTGTAAAGACACGGATCCATAGCACTCCTGCTGTAGCCCTGTGACTGCATAAAGGCATCAAACTTATGATACCATTCTCTAGGTGCCTGCTTCAAGCCATACAAGCTCTTCTTCAACTTGCACACTAGGTGCTCCCTGCCAGGTTCTGCAAAGCCCTTAGGCTGATCCATATAGATTTCATCATGCAAGTCCCCATGTAGAAAAGCCGTCTTGACATCCATCTGATATAGATCTAAGTCAAGCTGTGCAACCAAAGCCAAGACTAAGCGCAGGGTGGTCATCTTAACCACAGGAGAGAAGACCTCATCAAAGTCCACACCATGTTCCTGCTTAAAACCCTTTGCTACCAATCTAGCCTTGTATGCCGGCTTGGGGTGTCCAGGGGTACTTTTCAGCTTGTACACCCACTTGCATGGCAAAGCCTTCTTGCCCTTAGGCAAGGCAACCAAATCCCAAGTCTCATTCTTATGCAGGGAGTCTATCTCAGACTGCATAGCCCTCTCCCAGGAGTGACTGTCACCCCTGCACATAGCCTCATCATAAGTGAAAGGCTCTCCTGCATCTGTAACCAAAACATAATGCGTAGAGGGCTGAAATCTGTCAGGTGGACGTCTGTCTCTAGCAGACCGTCTCACCGCAGGCTCTGCTGCCTGTCTAACTGCCTGTCCAACACCCTGGCCCTGTGGAGAAACTGCTGCAGGCTGTATTACTGGCTGTGCTGGAGCTCTAGGCTCCTCCTGAAAGATCACTCTGCGGATCTCAACCACCTTCTCAGGCTGCCTGTGCATCTTGTCTTCATGGAAGACGACATCATGGCTGCGTACTATTTTCCGCGCCTGTGGATCCCATAGGCGATAGCCCATCTCTCCTGACTCACCATAGCCAAGGAATATGCATTTAATGCTCTTTGGATCCAATTTACTCCTCTTGTCCTTGGGCACATAGCAGAATGCCTCACATCCAAAGACACGGAGATGCGCATAAGAGGGTGGCTTACCAGCCCAAACTTCCTCTGCAACCTGGAAATCCAATCCACTGGAAGGCGATCGGTTTATGACATGCACTGTCGTACTAACTGCCTCAGCCCAAAAACTCTGGGGTAGGCCTGCATGGCTAAGCATAGAGCGCACACGCTCCTGAATAGTCCTGTTCATGCGCTCAGCCAAACCATTCTGGGATGGGGTGTAAGGGGCGGTCAACTGACGCTTAATACCCCTGTCATCACAAAACTGCTCAAAATCATGCGAGACATATTCTCCCCCATTATCTGTCCTAAGGCATTTCAGCCTATACCCAGTCTGGTTCTCAACAAGAGCAAGCCATCTCTGAAAAACTGCCAAGACATCGGACTTCTGCTTTATGGGATAAGCCCACACTTTCCTAGAAAAATCATCAATGAAGGTAACGAAGTACTTCGCGCCACCCATAGACATGCAAGGCATAGGCCCACAAACATCGGAATGCACCAATGCCAAGGGCTCACTCATGCGTGGCCTACCCGATTTCTTATGCGTAGACCTATTCTGCTTACCATAAAGACAATGATCACACGAGTCAAAACATGCATAATCCAAAGGCGGAAGATACTACAAACCAGATAACATTTTCATTCCTTTCAAAGACATATGCCCCAAACGGGCATGCCAAAGTGATACATGTGGGATAGAGCCCACTGCCAAAACATGGTCTACAGAAGACCCAGATACAACAAGAGGATAGAGGCTGCCAGCCTTGGCGCCTCTAGCAAGCACAAGTCTGCCTTTGGTAATCTTCCAGGTAGAATCCCCAAAATAGACATGAAATCCTGCATCATCCAACTGTCCTGCAGACATAAGACTACGCGTAAGCGCAGGTACGTGACGTACATCCCTGAGCAAAAAGGAACTGCCAGTGGAAAACTGCAACTGAATATCTCCACAGCCCACAATATCAAGAGACCTGTCATCTCCAAGTTTGACTGATCCAGATACAGTACGGTAAGAGTGAAACCACTCACGGTAAGGCGTCACATGGAAGGACGCACCTGAATCCAATAACCAGCACTGTGCATACATACTAGGTGTCTCAGTCAAGTGTGAAGCATCAGAAGAACTAGCTGCAAGTATAAACTCATCACCACCATCGGACTCTTCAGTCTGCGTGACATTAATTTCCTCAATCTTGACGTTGGACTTCGCAGGTACTATGCTGCGATCAGAGGACTTCTCCTGCACTTTATCTTTCCCCTTATCCTTGCGCTTCTCATTGCGCAACTCATGACACTGTGGTCTAATATGGCCCTTTTTCCCACAATGATGACAAGTGACATTTGCATTGCGTCCACGCGACTTACTACGCGACTTGCCACCACGAGATTTAGACCGACCCTTCTGCGAGTCACGGCCTCGGCCATTACCACGGTCATACCTGTCATTCCTGCCTCTAACTGTCAAAGCATGACTACCACGAGAGGCATCCAAGTTTTTGCGATTCACCTCTTCCTGAAGAAGAGCACTCTCAACATCTGCCAATTTTAGAGTAGCACTAGAGGCACAAAGAGCAGTGCGGAATACATCCCATGACTCATTCAGAGTTCCAAGCAAGAAAAGAGGAGTTACTTCCTCTCCAAAGGTGATATCCTGCGAAGTCAGGTTCTTCAGTATAGCATGGAACTGGCTCAAGTGAGCAGACATAGTCGCATTATCCTTCATGCGCAGATCCATAAGCTGCTTCAACCAGTACATCTGACTCGCCGGACTTTTCTTATCATAAAGATTCTTGATCTTATTCCATAGGTCCCATGCACTCTGTGCTTCCTCAAATACATTATAATGTACCTGTTCAGTGAGAGACAATACAATCGTGGACTTGCATAGCTCATCAAGTTCAAGCCAGTCGTCAATGTCCATAGTTTCAGGCTGCTCCCCACTCAACCGAAGTGGCTTAATCTGAGATTTCTGCACCAAAACCTGCCATATTTGACTCTTCCAGTAAGAGTAGTTGGTACCATCCAACTTTGTAATGTTAAAGATGGCACTATCATGCGAAGATGACGCCATTATGCAGGCTGGAAATGCCCAAACAGTCCAAAACTGCTTGCTGTTTTACTGCAGAAACTGCCCAAAAATGATCAAAACGGGGTCCAAAGGGTGAGCAAAGTGTGCCAAAAGTTGCTGCCCACTTAGTACTAGGTGCGGTACACCAAATCAGGATATTTCAGCATGAAAAGTACACCTCAGTCCACCAATAACTGCTTGCTGTAATAAATTGCAGGTATGCAGTCTAGAGAGCAAACTGTCCCAAAATAGGATCCAATGTCAAGCAAACAATGCTAGGTCCAAAGCCGGCATGAAACGGACATAAGCAAGGCCAATGACAGTGAAAAGAACAAGAGCTCAACACCAAAGCATGTCAAAATAACATCTGCCAGTGAAAGGCACACCCCCAGACACTCTAGGCAAAGTGTTCCTATAACTGCCAAAACCTGACACAAATAGGTGTCTGCTCAAAGAGAAAGATCCAAATATGAGACTCAGCTCATAAGCATCCTGTGAACCAATAGTACATCAATGCATATCCATAAAGATCGGAGTATGATCCCAAAGTCTCAATGCGTATGTAGCTGCTCAAGACATAAACTGCTCCAAATACATGTAAGTGCTCCAATAGCATGCAACTGTCAAAGGTCAAGAAAGCATGTAAAATGCTCCCACTGGCACAAAAGGTGTACAAAGCGAGCTCAGAAGCTCAAACAACCCAAGAGAAAGCACCAGTGATAAGTGACCCTGTCAATGCATCAAGCGCATCCGAGAGAGCATGACATACATGAAGCACCGGTCGTATTAACCATGAAGCAATACATAAGCCCAAATAAGCTCTCGGTCAACTCAATGACATCCAAATAGCAACCAAGATCAGTGATCAAGTAAGCCGGGAATGCTCAAATACATCCAAATCCAAGCTCCAAATGTCGGTATGGCATACACGAACCAAATAGCATATGTCACGAACCAAAGCATGTAATGCAAAAGCCTAACTGTCAAGCAGAGACATGAGGCATAGGCGGTCCACGAGCATGCCGAGTCGGTCCAAATGCCAGTGAAGACGGAGCTAATGCGAAGCTCAAAAGCATCCCATAATCTCATACATATGCTCCAAGTCGTCCCCAAATGTCAGAGATATCATGCCAAAGCTCAAAGCATACATCCGGTATCGGTAGGTAAGTGCCAAAGCATGTAAAGTACCTTCAGCCCACTGTTATTCCAGCATGTATTTACTGTTCTAAATAGTAGATTTCAGCCCCAAATTCAAGCCAAAATCATGGTCAAACCAAATGCATACATCCCCAATACATCCGGGTAGGAAGTAGACCGCATACGGGCATCAAACAAGGTAACCGGAGTAGAGTACAAGCATTAAATGCCAATGCCAAGTGTGGCTGCCCTGTTTCCAGCACTGTATAACAGTAAATAACAGTCCTAAATCAGCCAATATTTCAAGCCAAAATCATGGCATAATCATGTGCATACATTCCCAAGGCACTAGGCATCATGTAGACCGCATACGGGCATCAAATAGCACAACCGGAATGGAGTATAAGCAACAAATGCTAATGCCAATGGTGCTGCCCTGTTTTCAGCCTGTTATGACAGTTTATGACAGTCCCAAATCTGAAGAAATCAGCCCCGAAAGATCAAGACCAATACCCAAAGCTTGAATGACATCAAACATGAAGTCTATAGCCCTCTTGATCAAGGTAGAGAGCAAGAAGCAATGGCCAAGTGTGGAGCTGAAGTAGATGAGTGCTCACAGCCTGGAAAAAAATGATGCAATCTGCCCTGTTGGTGCTGAACTTGCTGTTGCTCCACATGGGCTGAAAAGGGGGTAATGGGGGGCTCAATGATGGCCCAAGGTAGGCACATACCAAGCCATGAAGGCCCAATGCAAAGGGGAGGGAAGATATGAGCTATGGAGCTCAAGAAGAGTGGCTGCCCTTTGTTCCTGCCTTGTTTCAATCTGAGAATACACTCAAATGCCTGCAAATGCTGAAGCAATACCTCAAGGGCAAGGCCCTGATGAAGCTCAAGAAGGCCAGGATGGAGCTCGGGAAGCCGGGGGGAGTCGGGAGCTCAAGAGGTCGGCTATGGCTGCCGGGATGGAGACCCAAATGCGTGAAGCGAGTCGATGCGAAGGTCGGGAAGCACCGAGTCGAGCTCGAGCAAGAGAATGCCAAGCTCTGATACCAGTTGAAAGGTGAGAAGGATCGAAGCTTGCACGCGAGCTATGGCGGGAGAGCAAGAGCAAGAAAGAGAGAGACAAGAAATGGGAACTCCAACAGTCACAATGTGTGACCGGGCCTTCCTTTATTCAAACTGTCACTAAAAGAATAAAGAATAAAGTGACGTGACGGGCGCCCGCCACCTGCAGTGTGCAGTGGCGGGTACTGTCAGTGTAGTAATACACGGGGCGGCACGGCGGAGGCGCCTTTACCCCCAACAGGAAGTATCCCCATGCTAAGCAACAATTGGAAATAATTTATAAAGTAAAGAAGTGGGTGCAAGAAGCTAAGCAAGCGCCAAATTATGCATTCAATATGAGTGATATAAGGCTATCAAGCACCATGCCACCATCTTGTCTAAGACAAAGATCTTAAATAAAAAATTTAGCCTCTAATCTATGTGAGGTTGGAATGGGCCAAAGCCTCACAATCCAAGAATGAACTAGCAACCATCTAAGTCACTAGTTTCAGTGTAAGGACATGAAACTCAACCTTGTTGCCACATTGGCTTTGACCAACGTAACAATACTGCTTAGGTTGTTAATGGGTAGTACCCTTGACTTTTAGAAAGGGTTTAAGCATTGGATAGAGGGTGGGACAAAATTGTAGAAACCACCACTTCATGTGATTCAAAGAAATAATGTAAGTGTGGAAGAAATTGATCCTTCTCCAAGAACTATTGGAGTTAATACATTTTTAGAAGAAGTCACCATTCTTCCTGTGGAGGCTCTAAGTGACTCACCAAGAAGAGGGATCATATGTACAGGCACCAGAGTTAGCATACTCAATCACTTAATGTTAGAGGCATAGGGAAATCTACCCATTGAGAACATGCATTTTAATTTGACAATGGGGTTGATAGCTACAAAGTTTGATTGCTCAACATATTACATGATTGGCCTATCAAAATTGCGAGAATTAGCTTCATAGTCAAATTCATGGTTATAAAAGTAGTGGACTATGACTTGCTTTTAGACTGCCCTTAGATGTGAAATCCCCGAATCATTGAGGAATGGGTTAATGGAATGGTCTTCTTGGGGAATTGACGGGTTGCACTAAGGGTAGAAGATGGAAAGCTAAAAAACAATATCCATTGATCTCGAGACCATATCCAAGGTGCTTAGAGGAGATACAAATTATACTATCATAGTGAAGTCTTTGAGCCCATACGTTTGGTTGCCTAATGATGAGAAAAACTAGATGCATATTCTTGCCATGCTCAACTTATTGTTTATAGAGGAAGAAGAACAGATCAAAGGTTGAAAAATGTACTTTTATTAAATATTTTTTAGAGCAGAAAGGGTATGTTGTAATAATCCTATCACATGTGGGTTCAAAGTGATCAGGAAAGTTAATTTTTATGAGATGAGCACTTGGTACGCATCTAGTGGTGATGCATTGGATGACGATGATGATCATGATAGTTATTTGTAGAAAGAAAAGTAAGAATCACATAGCCTTAGTGGACCAAAAACATCATCTGGTACTACATCTACAGTTAGCCCTTGGTTTGGGAGGCTAAGGAGAAATCTCACATCTTCAAGTGCATCTACTAGTGTTGCAAGACAAAGGGAAGAAGAAAGTGTCACATGTTAATGATACATTTGCTAGTCATCTGGGGTTTGATGGAGATTCCAGTGGTTCAAGGAGTTTGAATGGTGAGCTTCATATTCCTTGAATCAAGACACTAAGTGTACAGAGAGAACACGATAATGTAAAGGCTCCACTAAGTGATCGAGTGGTACATAGGTCTAGTAGGGTTAGATACCCTCTTAAAAGATTTGGTTTTGAAAGTTATGCACCTCACCATTATGCCTATTAGTAAAAGTGGTTGAGGATGTTGATCCCACTTGCTTTGAGGATGTTATTGGTCATGCTCATTGGGATGCAACAATGGATGAGGAGGTGGCTACATTAAAAGCTAATAAGACTTGGGATGATCTGGTACTATTGCCTAAGGGTAAGAAAGCTATTGGCTATAAGTGGATCTACAAAATTAAGAATAATGCAGATGGTTCTATTGGTAGATATAAGGTTAGGCTAGTTGCAAAAGGCTATGCTCAAATATATGTATAGATTATAAAAAGACATTCAGTCCAATTGCTAGGATGGCAACTGTTAGATGTGTGATTACTTTGGGAGAAACAAAAGGTTGGATTTTGTAGCAAATGGATGTCAAGAATGCCTTCTTGCATGGTGAATTTCAAGAAGATGTGTGCATGGAGCAACCAATAGGTTATGAGGATTTAGAGCATCCCAAATATGTGTGCAGGTTAAAGAAGGCACTTTATGGGATGAAGCAAGCATCTAGAGCGTGGTTTGACAAGATCGGAGAGTATCTTGTCAACATTGGCTTTTATGTTTCTAATGCTGATCACTCACTTTATGTGAGAAAGGGAGATGCAAGCTTAGTCATTATAGTCATCTATGTGGATGACTTGATTATTACAAGTGACAATGATAGTGGGAGTATTGAAGTCAAGGATATTTTGAAAAAGACATTTGAGATGAAGGGTTTGGGTGAGTTGAGGTACTTTCTTGGTATTGAAGCGATTAGATGTGATGATGGTATATGACTATCCCAAAGACAATATGGCTTGGATATATTATGCAAGTATGGTATGACAACATGTAAGCCTCTTTCAGTGCAATTGGAGTAAAATGTGAAGTTGAGTGCTGATGTTGGGAATGAGATAGAAGATCCTACTATGTTCAAGAGAATAGTAGAGAGTTTGATTTACATGACTATTACAAGGCCGCTAGACTTGAGTTATGTTATTGGCCTTATCAGTTAGTTTATGTAGATACCTAGAAAACCTCATTTGGATGTAGTTAGACGCATATTGAGATATGTGAAGTTCACTTTGCATTATAGAATTCTTTATGAGGTAGGTAAGGATATACATGTGTTTGGATACATAGATGTAGATTGGGATGGTAGCATGTTTGATAGAAGATCTACTAGTGGATTCATGTTTTCCCTTGGTAGTCCAATAGTCACATGGAGCAGCAAAAAGCAACCTACAGTTGCTTTATCGAGCACAAAGGCTAAGTATAGAGGTGTTGCTATGGCATCATGTGAGGTAGTATGGTTGCAAAAGTTATTGGGTGATTTGGATGTACAAGGAGATAGTCTAGTTATCATTTAGTGTGATAACATGAGTAGCATATAGTCAGCTAGGAACCTAGTGTTCCATGCTAGGACAAAACATATTGAGGTGCATTACCACTTTGTGAGAGAGAAGGTACTTTGTAGGAGAGGTTGACTTGGTATATGTCAGCACACAGGATCAGATAGCTGACATTTTCACAAAAACATTGGGAAGGTACTTTGTAGGAGAGGTTGACTTGGTATATGCCAGCACACATGATCAGATAGCTGATATTTTCACAAAAGCATTGGGTGCAGAGAAGCTTCAAAAATTTTTAAGTTTATTGGGAGTTCTAGAGATACAATTGAGCTTGAGGGGGAGTGTTGAGATGGCAAGCTCAACACATGTAGATTTTGATGATGGACCCCTGCCTGGTTAGATGGGTCTACACGTCTACACTCAGCATGTCATTGGTGGTCATTACGATTCTCACATGGCGACCACTGACTTATTACTTATTATATTTAGTTGGTTACACTTACATACAATTGGCATAGTTTTAGTGCTAGTCAATTAGTATAGTCAATTATACATAGTTTGACTTAGTAGGTTACTTTCCTTTATGTTGTATCTTATCTATACTTTGTGTACATTGTATTGTTCATAAAAGAAGAAGAAGAAACAAAAAAGAAAATGTTTTGGCCTTAATCTCTCTTCTTAAGTTCTTGAGTGAGCTTCCTCTTATGCATATGATGTGTGTTTGGTGCAACAGCTCAAGCAAGTTTTTCCACCATGCAATTCTTGGCATGCTTTCAGTTTCAATTGACATTAGGATCTTACACTTAATCGATAAAGAGTAGAGAGCCCCGCTCTCCTCCCCCTGCCTCTCGCCCCCATATGGGTGTTGCTATGGCAGCATGTGAGGTAGTATGGTTGCAAAAGTCATTGCGTGATTTGAATGTACAAAGAGATAGTCCAATTATCATTCACTGTGACAACATGAGTAGCATATAGTGAGCTAAGAACCTAGTGTTCCATGCTAGGGAAAAACATATTGAGGTGCATTACCACTGTGTAAGAGAGAAGGTACTTTGCAGGAGAGGTTGACTTGGTATATGCTAGCACACATGATCAGATAGTTGACATTTTCACAAAAGCATTGGGTGTAGAGAAGCTTCAAAAATTTTGAATCTTATTGGGAGTTTTAGAGATATAATTGAGCTTGAGGGGGAGTGTTGAGATGGCAAGCTCAACACATGCGGATATTGATGATGGACCGCTTGGTTAGATGGGTTTACACATCTACACTCAGCATGTCATTGGTGGTCATTACGATTCTCACATGGCCACCACTGACTTATTACTTATTATATTTAGTTTGTTACACCTACTTACAACTGGTATAGTTTTAGTGCCAGTCAATTATTATAGTCAGTTATGCACAGTTTGACTTAGTAAGTCACTTTTCTTTATGTTATATCTTATCTATACTTTGTGTACATTGTATTGTTCATAAAAGAACCAACAAGAAAATGTTTTGGCCTCCATCTCTCTTCTTGAGTTCTTGAGTGAGCTTCCTCTTATGTGTATGATGTGTGTTTGGTGCAACAGCTGAAGCAAGTTTTTCCATCATGCAATTCTTGACATGCTTTCAGTTTCAATTGACATTAGGATCTTACACTTAACCAATAAAGAGTAGAGAACCCCCCACTCCTCCCCCCCTGGGTTGAAAGTTGTAATTGTTGGCACAACTCTAAGATTTTACTTTTTTTCCATGCAAGCACTGTAAGTGAGAATCTTGAAATTGGAGCCTTCAGCAATGAGAAAATTGGTGAGATGCTCTCTCTTTGTAGTCAATTTGATCATAAGATGTGTTGATAGTACTAGCTATTTGTCTTCTTGGTCAATCTCAATGGTTCTTATTACTCTAACAACAATGTTAGTCATAGGTATTGGTGTCTTATGCTTTGGATGCTTTGGAAAATATATTTCTTTATATATCTCCCATAGAAGTAGTTGGTCCCTTTGCCTTCTAATCCTTCAAGTTCTATGTTGCTCTTTTTGCTAATTTGATGAAAATGGAAGAGTCATATTCATTGAAACTTCATCTATTTTTAGTATCCTTTCATGGAGTAAAGTACAACTAGATTTCCTTTTCCAAAATCTTGTTGTTTGATATATTGGTTGAACCAAGCCTTCATATATACTTTTACCCTATTATTGTAGTATATGCATGACCAACAAGAGGGTTTTTTAGAGTCATTCTAATACTTTGAGAATCTTGGTCTAAGCTTCATTAGCTTCCATCTATTCTTCACTGGTATATATAAACTAGGGATTGGAAATTCAACAAGCATGATGGCCAATGCCATAGGTAAAATGCAAGGGGGTTTGGCCTATTGTAGCCTTATAACTTAGGTGACATACCTAAAGAGCTTCTATGAGCTCATTAGTTCAGTCACTTGTAGAGATTGAAATAGTCTATGCAAGAACATTTAGAAGTATTGACTCGACTTCCATTTGCTTGTGGATAGTATGAAGATGTCTTCCTAGGGATGATCATGAACGTTGCTAAAAGGTATTTAAAGACTAGGTACAATAGTCATTCGTAGTGTGAATGGAGCAACAAAATCTTCGAACAACATTTTCCCAAGAGAAGTTTTCTAAACCTTGCACATCATTCTTTCTTGTAGCCCTACATTTTAGTGTTTTCTTACTATGGTTGAGAATCAGTTTGGGCATTGGATGAAATGCCTATGATCTAACAATGGGGGTGAATATGTCTCTAAGGAATTTGAGTAGTTTTGTGATGAGAGGGATATTAAGTGTCAATTAACCACCCCGTATACTGCACCCTAGAATGGTTTTTTTGAGCACATGAATAGGACTATTCTAGAAAGAGTATGCTTAATCAGGAAGGCTTATCACATCACTTTTGGGTTGAGGCAGTTACTACTATTGTTAATTTGATTAATAGATCCCCATGCATTGCTCTTTGGTATTAGAGTTACAAAGGAGGTGTGTTATGGTAAACCTCTCTCATATGCACACTTGCATGTCCTTGGAGGTGAGGCTTTCTAGGATATTTCCAAAGACAAATGTAATAAGTTGAATCCAAAGTCCATCAAATGCATCTTTCTTGGATATGGTGATGTAGGTGAGATGGGCTATCACCATTGGGATTTGCAGGCTAAGAAGGTTATCTACAACCATAATGTTTTGTTTTACGAGGAAAAGATGCATATGAGACAAGAGTATATAGTTGAGATATATAAGGTGATCTTTTAAGAGGAGCTTCCTAGAAGATTACAGTACAACAAGCCCAGGTTTGACAACATGTTATAGTTGATGTTGATGATGTAGTGGCCCAGGATCCACCTATTGTGCAGGAGCATGATGTTTGGATAGAGAAGGTAGGCTATATATGTTCCACAACTAGCACTAGATCCTCACATCCTTTGAGTGTTTTGAGCCCTCTTTGCATTATGTCATAGTGATAGATTGTGATGAGCCACTTACTTATGAGGAGGCTATATACACAGGTGATAGTCACTCTTGGGAGAGGGCCATGCAGTATGAGTATGATTCACTGGAGAAAAGTTGTACATGGGATTCAGTTCCTTTGCCCAATGGAAAAACATGATTGCCATGCAAGTAGGTGTACAAGTTGAAGAGTGCCATTGGTATCCCCCCCAAGCTAGCATATAAGACTAGATTGGTTTGCTAAGGGGTCTAAGCATGAGAAGGGAGTTGATTTTGATGAGATATTCTCTCTCATGGTCAATATGATTACCTTACACTTAGTATTGGCCTTGGTTGCATAGATGGATTAGGACTTGTACTAGATGGATGTGAAAATGACTTTCCTTCATGGGGACTTGTATAAGGATGTTTTGTTGAGAGAGACAGAGAGAAGGGTTGAAACAACAGAGTAGAGCCGTATGCTCATCTCTCTTTTTTCCTTGTATTCCATAACACATATATTAATGTGAATACAACACTCTAAGGTCTACACAGCATTCACACACAACCTAAAGTAACTTGCTTATTTAATGTCCCACACTTGCTGATGCAACTAGACACAACTAAGACTCTGTCGGTTACACACACAAGCTTGAAGTCTCAACACTCCCCCTCAAGCTTAAGATAAAACCTGTACATCAAGTAGCTGTCGAAATCGACTGAACTTATATTTACCCAAAGACTTGGTAAATATATCTCCAACCTGTTAATCAGTCTTCACATGCATAAGGTCTACTTTCCCTGCAAGAACCATCTCTTTGATAAAATGGTAGTGTACCTCAATGTGTTTAGTCCTAGCATGGTATACTGGATTTGTTGCCAGGAGTACACTATTGAGATTGTCGCATAACAAGGTTGTTGGAGCATCCACCTATATGTCCAAATTAGCCATAAGCTTGAACATCCATGCAATCTCACATATTACTAATGGAGCACCCCTCCTTTACTCAGCCTCAGTAGTACTAAACAATGCAATCGTAGGTTACTTCTTGTTGCTCCAGCTGATCATTCCACTTCCTAATCCAAAGGCATAACCACTTGTAGATCTACGATCATATGAGCATCCTGCCCAATCTGCATCCGTGTATCCAACGAGTGTCAAGGGCTTATCTTTCACATAAAACGGCCCATAATCTACAGTGGACTTTACATATCTCATAATCCACCTAACAACATCCAAATGTGGCTTTTTGGGTTTCTGCATGAGCTGACTTATAAGCCCAATAGAATAACTCAAGTCTGGCCTAGTAATAGTCAAGTAGATCAGACTACCAACCATCTGCCTGTACATAGTCACATCATCAATTTCAGCTCCAATGCTAACGTCCAACTTGACATTCTAATCAAGAGGTGTATCTAGTGGTTTACATTCAGTCATGCCATATTTCTTTAGCATTTCCATGGCATAGTGTTTCTGCATCAGCCATAAACCATTTTTAGCCTTGATCACCTCAATACCCAAGAAATACTTCAGTTCACCTAAGTCTTTTCATGTCAAATTTAGAAATCAACATCTGCATAACATGCTGTATCCCCAAGTCATCATCACCTGTGATTATCAAGTCATTGACATAGATGACCAGCACTACCAAGCCTTTGTCTATCTTTTTCGTAAACAGACTGTGATTAGCCTTGTCAATAGTAAATCCTAAACTATGCAAGTAATTATTGATCCTTGCATGCCAGGCTCTCAAAGCTTGCTTTAGCCCATACAATGCTTTTTCCAGTTTGCATACATAATGCTGAAAGTAAAGGTGTCCATACCCTTCAAGTTGATCCATATAAACATCCTATGCTAAATCACCATTGAGAAATGCATTCTTCACATCCATATGCTGCAAATTCCAACCTTTAGCAGTAGTCAATGCGATCACTGTTCGTATGGTTGCCATCTTGGCAATAGGGCTAAATGTTTCCTCATAGTCTAACCCATACTGTTGAGCATATCCTTTAGCAACCAGCCTGGCTTTGTACCTCTCTACACTGCCTTTGCAGCCAATGGTCTTCTTTCCTTATGGCAGTGGTACAAGATCCCATAACCAAGGTAGACATTTCCTCATCCATAGCTGTGCACCAATTTTTATTCATCACTGCTTCAACATATGTAGTAGGTTCTTTGACCTTCGTCACTTTTGTCATGTAAGCATAATGCTTCGTAGAGTAACCACTGTAAGTTAGCCTATCTACAGGCTACTTGACTCTTTGTGAGCATCTAAGCTGTGGTGCACTACTCGATTCCTCTCTCTCATGAGGTAGAATGTACATGTTTTGCCTAGTGCCAGGCATATACACAGTTGAAATACCAAGCTCATTGTCTAGACTGTCAGCTAAGTCATAGCCTGAAGTCATCATGCCAGGTGTCATCATACCAGATGTATCCTCACGGACCTTTTCTTTCCCTTTGCTATCCATCACATCATATCTCCCCCTCACTGACATAGTAGTGTCAGTGGATGGTGAGCGAGAGCTCCGCAATCTCCTTGTCCATGGAGATACCATCATACCACTAAGGCCTATCAATGTAGTACTCTGCTACTACGAATCAATTGTAGAGACATGTGTAGAAGGCATATCCAATGGCACTGTAGCCGGTGATATATACCAAGAGGCCATCTCATCAAAGATAACATCTTTGCTGACTAATGTCTCTCGAGTAGAGGCATCATAGCATTTATATGCCTTCTTCTCATGCGAATAACCAATAAAGATACACTTATGTGCTTTCGGATCTAGCTTCTTCCTCTTCTCATCAGGGATATGCACATAAGCAAGACAACCAAATACTTTCATGTGATTGACATAAGGCTTGTAGCCATACAGTTTCTCAAATGGTGTCATCTCATGAATACTTGCAGTGGGAGTCCTGTTAGGCTGCCCAATAATAGAGCGGCATCTGCTTCTCTTTCATCATTACACGTGCATCTTCCATTAAGACCCTGCTTTTCCGTTTAGCTATCCCATTCTATTGTGGAGTGTACCTGCATGTAAGCTGCTTATGTATGCCATTTTTAGCCAAAAAATCTCATTTGACACATACTCTCCACCATTGTTAGATCTCAAGCAAGAGATGTAACAATCAAATTCCTTTTCAACTTGCTTTTTAAACTGCTAAAAAATAACAAGCACCTCGTCCTTTGTTTTCAAGATATAAACCCAAGTATAGCGACTATAATCATAGATAAATGTCACATAGTACCTGGAGCCTCCCATCTCCCAGACATTCACCTAGCATTCTAGATAGTTATATCCATCATTCCAAGGCATTTATGGATCGAACCGTGCCCTGTATTGGTGCTAGAATTTCCAGGATAGATTTCAACTAGTCAAAGCTTTTCAAAGTTAAGCATTTGACATTCCAAACCAATGCTTAAATGCATGAGAGATAGGTCATATACTGTGCCAAACATCCATGAATTGTAGAGTTTCAAATATGAGCTTTCATTATTTTTAGGATAGCATGCTTGATATAAATGCATCTAGATCTACACTCCATGGCATCGTTGCCATGTCCAAATATATGACTTAGAAGCTCAAGTCCATTTGTAAGCATCCATGGCATCGAGCATGACCTTTGCAAAGTATTGTATGCTAGAAAAACAAGCGTAAAATTGCAAGAAAAAACAAGCACAAAATTTCTGTTGTCATGTTGTCCATTGATTTTATTTTTTTACTACAACTTAGTGATTTTATTAATCTTTTCAATTGGCACTTGATATGCCACACATAAACTGAATATAGTTAGCATCAAAGTTGCCCATTCTTGCTTGTTGAGTGTAGGTGCAACCTCTTACCAATTCACACTGAACTCCAGGAGATAAAAGCAACTCCTTCTTGTTGTCTTCTTTTTGTCAATGCTCATCCAAAATGGGCCCTTCCATGTGGCATTTCACCCAAGCCAAGCTCACAAGAATTCCATGGTTCATGGCTCTGATACCATGTTGAGAGAGACAGAGAGAAGGGTTGAAGCAATAGAGTAGAGCCGTATGCTCATCTCTCTTTTTTCATTGTATTCCATAACACATATATCAAAGTGAATATAACACTCTAAGGTCTACAGACCATTCACACACAGCCTAAAGTAACCAACATATTTAATGTCCCACACTTGCTGATACAGTTGGACACAGTTAAGACTTTGTTGGTCACACACACAAGCTTGAAGTCTCAACATGTTTATATACAATAGCCTAAGGGCCTTGAGAAAAAAGGCACATAACACCTAGTGAGCAAGTTGATGAAGAGTCTTTATGGACTTAAGTGGGAACATAGGGAATGATGTCGTAAGTTTAATGCCTTTATGCATTCACGAGGTTACTCCCATAGTTATAGGGATCTATGTCTTTACATGAAGAAGGCTCGTGATGGTTGCCTTATCATTTGGTGCTCTATGTTGACGACATGCTGAATGTTGGGAGTGCTCATAATGAGCTATATTTTTTGAAGATTTAGCTCAAGAAGAGCTTTGAGAGGAAGTACACGGGGCATGCCTCTCACATACTTGGTATGTGCATTATACACAATCACTGTAATGGACTTCTCTACTTATCACATAAGGAGTATATTCATAAAGTCCTTGAGAGATTCCATATGTATGTTAGTAAGCCTATTGGCTGCCCATTACCTTCTCATGTGAAAGTCAGTCTTAAGTAGATTGTCCCCAATCATATGATGAGAAGGCCAAGATGGCTAAGATCCTATATTCATCAATGATGGGTAGCTTGATATATGTCATGATAGCCACTAGAATTAACATAGCATTTATAGTGGGAGTTGTGGCTTGTTATATGGTGACACTTGGCATGTGACATTGGGACACTATGAAGGGTATCATGAGATACCTTAAGGACACTACAAATATGTGCATTTGTTATGGTGGCCAAGATACTAGAGTCATGGGCTACAAAAAATCTGATTATGTAGGATATGCAAATAGTAGGAAGTCCACCTTTGGTTATGTCCCCATCTTTGCTGGAGATGTTATTTCTTGGATGTCTAGGGTGCAGAAATGCATGGCCTTGTCCGAGGTTTGCAAGGAGGCCCTATAATTATGCTATCTAGTAGCAAACCTTGGTATGACTATGACTCCTACATTGCATTTGGACTCTACGAGTGCCATTCGGTTGGCACATAATTTGATCTTTCATGCGAAGAGAAAGCACATTCTCTATAATCACTTTATCAGAAATGTACTTGTTGAGGATAAGCAAATAGAGCTTGCCAAGATTTCAACTGACAAGAATCTTGCAAATCTACTCATTAAAATTCTCCTAGTGGAACGTTATGCCTTCCTTAGGAAGATGATAGCCATCAAATGAGATTATGTCTATTCCTCCTTGTTGTACTTATATGTACACTTTGTATACAACCAAACACTTTCAAGTGCGACACATTTGGCTTCTTCCTTGTAAAGCATTCTTCAGGGGTCATCCCATGAACTACAACTATGGGAGTTCTATTCATAATATAGATAGCAATATAAATAGCTTCATATAAAAAATATTTTGACATATTCTTTTTAGCCATCAATGCTCGTGCAACTTTTGCAACATGCCTATTTTTTCTTTTTGCAACCCCATTTTGATGTGGGGTATACCTGTAACAAGTAAATAGTCTCTTTATCACATGAGACCTCAAGAAGTTATTGAACTCATTAGGGAGGTATTCTCTCCCTCCATCTGACCTCAAGTACTTAACTTTCAAGCTTGTTTCTATTTCAACAACAGCCTTGTAAATTTTGAAGTGCTAAAGTACATCACTCTTTTTCTTCATGAAATATATCCACAACTTTTTTGAACAATCATCAATAAACATGATAAAATATTTGTTGCTATCAAGAGATATGTTTTATGTAGGCCTTCAAACATTTGTATATGCACAATATCAAGAATATTCCTACTCACATCTCTATCATGTGAAAAAGATCGTCTTGCTTGCTTACCAAACTGACATGCTTTATACTTTTTATACAATTTTGCAACTCTAACAAGAGACAATCTTGTAACCAACACTTTGGATAGCATTAATTTTAGGCTTTGAACATTTACATGTCAAATACATTTATGCTATATTTTAATATCTACAACCACTTCTTTTCCTTTAGGATAGACAATAGTATTCATAGTAGGAATTCCAGTATCTAAGGTGAACATGCGTCCAACTCGACTTCCTTTTGCGACCAACTAACACTTATCATTAAAGTCTTCTACAAAATAACATTTTGAATTAAATCAAACCTGCAGTCCTTGCTCTACCATTTGGCCAATAGATACTAAATTCTTTATGATTGATGGCACATGTAATGCATATGATAGAATCTTTTTCCGACCATTATGCAAGGACAAGGGAACTTTTTCGATGTGTGAAATTGGGTGGCATGAATTATCACCCATTTGCACATAACCTAGATTTCGTAAATCTTACATCTCTCCAAACCATTCAACATGAATGGTCATATGATTAGATGTACTTGAATTAACATACCATACATAATCATGTATCCCTTTTCTTGTAACAACATTCATAATATGCTATATAATAAACATGCACTCATTTTTGTCTTCATTTTGTCATGAAGATGATGCATAATTTCCTTGTTGCAATTTACCATTATGGATATCATCCATCTTAGCATAACAATGGATTGCAATATGACTTGTTTTGCCATAATAATGACAAACAATATTAAAATAGCTAGAACCTCTGTTTTGCCATCCACCTTTTCCTCGAGAGCTCCCCTTGCATCTAAAGTTTCCATAGCCTCTTGAAACTTATATTTCACCGAACTACTGATTTAACTTATTTTGTAGGTTATCACCAGCACGTCTCATACCATGACTTCTTGAACATTAGGAGAAATATGGACTCTCTATTTTGCCCCTTAACGTTTCTCTCACCTCTCTCTCTCTAAAAAGAGATTCTAAAATATCATTATTATAAGAGATCTTCTACAATCAAGCAAATCTCGTATTTGTATTTTTAATAGATTTTACCTATTATTTTATTTCCAAAATGTAGGATAAGGTTACTTTTTCTCAAAATCCTCATAACTAAAAAAATACAATTCTATTTTCTCTAAAAAAGGATCCAATCATTAATATACGACTTTTTAATGCTCTCGTGACTTTTCAATATGAAAATATATTAGAATCATTCTCATTCTTGCTTTTTAAAAGGGCGAAAGTTAAAAAATGATATAAAATGATGTACATATCATATTTTAAGATTATTTTTTGCCCAGAGACACCAAGAGTTTCCTTGTAAAATTTTATCTTTTTTGGACAAGTATATGCCTATTTTTGGGCATTTTTTAATTTCCTCTCAAAGCTCTAGTTTTGTCCGAAATTTTGTATACTATTCTCCTTCCCTCCAGAATATGGTTTCTTGCACATACGAATTCTTCTGAAGCAACACTTAATACGATCCACAACACTCTCTACCCTACTAAAAGCAATCTTAGGAGTGGTTTTGATAGTATTACCTAAAATCAAATAATCTCTATCTATAACACTCTCTACCCTGCTACAAGAAATCTCCCTCTTTAGTACTATGCTATAAGTTATCTTCCTCTTTAACACTCTATACTACAAGCAATCAAGTAATAATGGAGGTATCTTTATTTTTTAAATCTTTATGATGTTATTATTCTTCATAGTTGTTGTTTAATCCTTAAGTGTCAATTCGTGGAGAGAGAGAGAGAGAGAGAGAGAGAGAGAGAGAGAGAGAGAGAGAGAGAGAGAGAGAGAGAGAGAGAGAGAGAGAGAGAGAGAGAGAGAGAGAGGACTGTACGAGATGAACTAAGAAAATAAGTGATAGAGCGACAAAGAGTAAATTAGGGTAGAAGATAAGATGATATTATTGTTCTCCACTAGCCAAGCTTCTGTATAAATGTGTTTATATATCTTTGATCAATTCTATATATATATATATATATATATATATATATATTGGATAGAATAGAAGATAAGATTAGATGCTAATTAAAGGTAGATTAAAAGCTAAGATTATAGGTAGATTAGGGTCTATTATGACTGAAATCAAGAGAAAGAGACAAGATCCAACTAGGTAAAAAAGAATACAAATATAGTGAATCAAAGGGGTGTAATTGTGTGATTTTAATGTTAATCCAAGTTAAAATTGGCATATATTTTCTTTACAGGATGCAGGTGCGGGATGTACCAAGAGAAAGAGAGATATTCACTTTCAATTGGAGGATGAATATGCACCAATGTTCAAAAGAATTGTGGAAAGGGATGATGCAATAAGATACAGGATGCAATAAGAAAGAAATGCAAGGAAAAAAATTGTGGACCTTTGGGTTGATGGGTGCATTTATCCACCCGATCAAGTCATTCAAAGGCCACCACAATTTAAAGGGCTTACATCATTTGTAAAGTTTGTTTGTGAAGGCAATGAAGGATCGCATGGATATACATGCAGACTTGTCACACAAGGATTAACACATGTTCATCAAGCCTTGAAAAATATGCAGATAAGATTACAAGAAAATATGCAGTCTTTGATGGAAAATGATAGATTATTGGCTAAGAAGGATAGGGAGAACCAGAGCCTACAACAAGCAATGTTTGTCATTGAAGATGCTATGCATGCTATACATGTGCAGAATATGGAGTTACAGTCTAAAGTTACGGACTTGGAGAAGGAGAATCAAAACATAAAGAGGAAGCTCACAAAAAATTTGGAGATTGGACCCACTTTAAAAACCAAAGAAGCATGTTGGCGCATCCGATTAGTTAAACCAATTCACCAATTAACCAAAGGAAGTTGACAATATCATAGACAGATATATGCTCAATCTACTACAATGAGAAATATGTTCCCTCATGCAGAGAATGATACTATTGCCAAAGTCCTAAGCAAGGACATGGTAAAAAATGCATTGGAAAATCATAAATTCAAGGACATTATAGATGGTGTCGCAAGTGAACATCTTAGGGATGTGAGCAACTTGTTTACTGCTACAGATGCTTAGGGATTATGCGATAAGGTGGGAATGAGTTCTTGAGTCATATAGTATGCTCTATCAACAATTGGATATAGGTTCTAAGCAAGTCTTGAAAACTAAGCGAGTAATGCCTCTGCCAAAACCATTTCATGTGAAGAAGGCTCAAAAACAACTAAATGAAAAAGTTTTAGAACTAATTGATGAGCCAACGCATCTAGAAAATACACACATATTGAAGTATAGTTCCAAAGAACTTGCATTTGTATTGAATGCATCCAACAACTTTGTATTGGATATATGTAGGGCTCAGATTGCTATGGTCAAGTTCTACAATATGTCTATGGAAGAATGCAGAGGCAAGCTTAAGTTTGTCCTCAAACTTGATGACAGTGAGATTATTAAGGGGCAAAAACTTAAATGTGCGAGTATAACACTTATGAATTGAGCATTGGATCCCCACATCGATGAGAACCATCCTTTATACTCCAATGTACAATCAGAGAATGAAATATGGTGGCTTGCAGCATTTGAAGTACCAAAGGAGGACCATGAAGTACTTAAAGTTTTTCTTATCTCACTAATATACCTAGTGTAATTCAACAACAAAATAATGGAGCAATTTTACACATCAAGGGGTTTGGGGACTATCAAGTTGAATGGCATCTTGCAGGTGATTTAAAAACATTGAAGTGTATGTTTGGTTTATCAAATGCAGGGAATGCAAAATTTTTGTGCATATACTACATGCAAACTAGGAAGAAAGGGAAAGATGGAAAGAAAGAATGGCTTGCCAAGGCAGGACAATAAGGTGCTCCAACACGTGATCAAAAAGTCATGAGAAATGAAATGCTAGTTCCAATGGATCCAAACTGGCGCCCTATTTTGGAAATACCACTAATAAGGGTTCACTTTTGCACATTGCATTGTTTGGTTAGAATAATTGAGAAGCTAGTATATGAATATATATGCTTTGCATACAAGATGCAACCTGTGTCACAAGATGATGCCACATGCAAGAAGGTAGAACAAGTTCTCTCTAAAGTTGGATTGCACAGGGGCCAAGTAGAAATAAAAAAGGACAAGAAAAATTCAGAAAAGAGTGGAAATATCCCTTGTAAACCATGCTTTAGTAGACCTAAGGCTAGGAAGTTTATATCTCCACCTTGAGATGAGGAATGCAATATACTTGTAAAACAACCAGAGAGTTATGAAGCACGGAAAAAGTTGCACCTTGTTGTTCTAGATTGGAGAAATGGGGGACGAATGAGGATTGCAAAGGCAGAAGTGTGGATACACCTAGATAGATTAACAACTCTCTTACAAAAGTTGAGGTGTAGGGATGGTGATGCCAATACATTTAAAGAGAGTTTCTAAATTTCATAAGTCCATGGTGGAGGCATGGACTACAAACAACATAACGCACTACATGGTAAATATTGCCACCATTACAAAAAAATATCATCATGTCGAATTAGTTTGTGTTTCTAATCTCTCTTCTTGTGTAGCATATACTTGAAGCACATGGTTCATACTTTGCAGATCAAGGAAGTTTGGTAGTATGGTCAACTCAAGGCATGGAATGATCTCATTGGCAAGCTCGTTGTGCTTTTCAAAAGGCAACTGATCATGGAGGTGGCATGAATGATTCCAATTCTATGAGGCAATTATTACAATGGTGGTATAGGAGATTAGAGATATGATATGAGGAAAAAGAAAAGAAGTCCAAAACCTCTCAAGTAGAATTTATAAGTAGGGCAATATATGAAGTGAGAAAAGTAAGATATGAAAACAACATAGCTAGACAACACCACATAGAATGGTTGTTGGCAACCCAAGAGAGAGATGGAAAGAAATGGAGACCTAGATAAAGATTATACTTTTGATGCATTTAGAGTCCACGAGAGAGCACGGGTACTAAGGATATGACACATCAATACTCCTACCTTTAACATGAGTTGTCTTGCAAATTTTATTTAAAATTTCGAAGGTTTGTCACTATGTTTTTCAAAGTTGATTTCGAACTATCTTTTTTAATTATGAAAAGTTGATTTTGAAATCCTAAGACAAAGATATGAAAAGTCCAAACCTCAGAACATTCACTGGCCTAGACAGAAAGGGGCATGAGGAGGGTGGTAGAAGAGAGAGAGAGGCAGGATGGGGTGGAGAAATGAAATGAAATGATAATTTTAAAGTTCATTTATACCACAGTAAGTTTAAAAGTTTCGTACTTAAGTCAAGTCTCTCCTTTCATTTTTTCTCATTACTCTTCACTCCACCCTCCACCTTTCTATCCTTCATCATCACAACCATGGCACATTCCAAGCTTCCTATCAAGAAGGCACCTACAAGAGCAAGAGCTCAACACTCTTCCAAATCTAGTGAGTGTACTATGAGTGGCAAAGGTTCCCTAGTGGTCGACAACGGTGGCCCTATTGCAGTAATAATAGTGGCTCTACTGTGTCCAACAATGGTGGCCTTAGTGTGGTCAATAATGATGGCTCGCTATTGTCCAAAATAGGTGGTCCACATGCTCTAGTTGCTCCACCTCCCACTACTGCTACAGCTGGTAATACACGTCCTCCAACACATAAGAAGCGAAGATGATGACCAGGCATAGCTGCACTATGTGAGATAAGGAAATTCCAAAAGAGTGTCAGCTTGATTATTCCTAAGGCACCATTCTCTAGGTTGGTGCGAGAAATACTGTAAGATTTGTAGTTAGGGCATCATCACAAGTTCTTTTCAAGGAACCAGGCAAGGAATGTGGGGCGATGGTCAAGCCAAGCCTTGCTTGCTCTCCAAGAAGTAGCTGAAAGTTACTTGATTGATCTAATGAGTGATTGTCAACTTTTAGCCATTCATGCCCAACATATCATTATTAAGCCCATAGATATGGTTCTTGTTCATAGGATCCGCAACGACAAGGATGCATTTAATCTTAATGTCAACAATATGCTTTGAAAAAATACATTGTAATTGGATCTATGTTTTTAGCTCAGGTTTGATTGTAGATTGTAAGGAGCTTAGTTTTGGGTTATCTTTCCGGAAGACGTTTAAGTATTTGATAGCAGTGGCCTACAAAATGGAGCTAAATTTTGCCTAGCTCTAGTTGTATTTGGTGCGATACACTATCTACCATGTATTTCATGGTTTCGTAATGCCAAATTAGATATTTGATATTCTATTTTTCCATGATTTGCATTGTTCTTATTTCCAAGTTTCTAATTATCAAAGTAGTTTCGTTGAGGATAAATTCAATGCGCAATCATTCACACATCAGTGATTAGTTGTACATGGACCGATGCACTATATCTTTATAGTATTTAGCGATTTGGCAACACTATATACGATATATGATATTCCATTTGACCCATGACTTAATTTTTGTGAATTTTTAAGTTTCCAATATTTCACATAGTTTGGTTGCCAACAACACATTTAATATGCAATTGTGCACACTCGGTGGTGAGTTTTTCTGTTATGAGTGAAGTATAATCTAGTTAATGCATTTTTAAAAAATGATTGAATAGTCAATTTTATAAAGTGAAATGTGGTGAAACTTCATCCACATGACAGGCATTATAAAAACTCACGAATATTAAAAAATTGGCCCCATCAGAAGCCTCTTGGATACCTATTCGGAGGCTCGCATTTGGGGCCTTGCAGGGCCCTAGACAGCAACCTTCGGACAGGTGTTCTAGAGACTTCTGATGATGCCAAAATTTTTTTGGGTAGTTGATGTGTCATAGAGGAGCCCATAGGTAAAATTTCACATCAATCGAATCACTGGTCATATTTTTTCAAAGCCTGGATATATTAATTTAAGTTTAAGGATTTTTGAAAAGTTTTGCTTTAAGTTTAAAGTTTCACCTCATTTTACACATTTCACTTTTGAGTTTTGAGTTTTCTCTCCTAGAAGACATGGCACACACTAAGCAAGCAGCTCGAAGACACCCCCCTAGAAATCCCATACACAGGCCACCTCCCCTAGCTCCACCACCATCACCACCACCACCACACCAATATCACAAGCATTGATGGAGGCGAGGCACATTGGCTCTTCGTAAGATCCGCCATTACCAGAAGATACACCTCCTGATACCAAAGGCTCCATTCCAGAAGCTAGTGTGGGAGATTATGAATGGCGGCATACTGATTAAGAACAATAGGAGGCACTTCCCAGATGGATCATGCTTGCAATAACCATCGTTTGTTGGACTGCCCAAGCCCTCTTTGCACTACAGGAAGTTGCTGAAGCTTATCTCATTGACTTGTTCAAAGACTCGGTCTATAAAGCAGTGCAAGCAAGGAGAGCCATCATCACCAATAGAGATTTGCACATAGTGAGGTTCTTCCGAAGATGGAAGGATAGTCCTCATGGAGATCAACAATGATAGGGGTGTACTACTAAAACATATACGGAATGTAGCTGCCAAAGAGATTTTGTAAAACCCTGGTTGTAATGGATCCCATGGAAAATGTTATGAATATGAATACAATTTTTTTGGTGCACTTTATTTTTGTTTATTTGCTTATTATTTGTTTTATTTATGTATTTGAGTTATGGTTACATGCATTCAAATGAATATATGTTGCACACGAACTCGATAAAGCACTATGCATTAAATTTAGGTTATGAATCATGATGTGTATAAATCCGATAAATAAACATAACATTCAAGTAAAACATAATTATAAATGAGGCGTATGACAAACTACATTGCATACAAATCCAATAAATATTGGTTTTTCTTATTTCAAGAGAAGATTACAAAGTGCAATACATTGGTGATGAGATATCATTTGGCAATAAGTACATCTACTCTCTCCTAGGCTTCTTCGAACTACACTCCCCATGGTCAGAGATATTCTTGATCATAGAAAGCAACACATTTTGCCCTAGTAGTTCCTGCCTAATGACATGGGGACTTGAACAATAGCAATGATGCCACATACCACCATGGAAAAAAGTGGCCAAACCTAGTACTAGAGAATAAGTAGAGGAGTTTTAAACGTCGAAACAACACTAATTTCTCCAAGCTAGAGTTTGTTGGGATGGTCTTGAAGTGCCCAGCCTTCGTTATTGCCCTCCTCAACTTCAGGAAGTTCTCAGCAAAAGCCAGAGAGCATGTCTTATGAAATACAATAATCTCACTCACAAGCTGGCCGGTACACTCCTTCAATGTCGAGTCCTACACCCTTCTTTGGCTAGCCGATACACTCCTTCAATGTTGAGTCCTACACCCTTCTTTGACTACCACATTGGCCACCTTGTCTAGATGAAAAATCATCTTTATAAACAATGTCCTGCATCACACGAGTTCAGTGTTAGACTCACTACGCATGGAGTGTGCTAAAGACATATACATCGGATTCGCATGCAAATTTACCAGTAGGGCCTCTAGGGCATCAGGACCATTGGGATTAATTTTTACTGGGATCAGGCCCCCAAAGAAGCCCTGGGCCCCCCAGACGCAAAGCCTCCGGCTAGGGCTTCTCTAGGGGCTTGATCCCAGTAAAAATTAATCCCAATGGTACAAATGCCCTAGAGGCCTTACTAGTAAATTTGTGCGCGAATCCGATAACATTAATCTAATAACATTACCTTCTTTGTATCATTTATCTATTGATGTGATGGAGCATCTAGGTCTACTCCTGCAAAATTGGGCCACCCTCATCTCTCTCTTGGGACAGTACTGTGCAGTTGGGTCGAGGTCCAAAAATGCTTTCTTGCAACCACTCAAACTCCTCATTTGAGATATCATACTGTAGCACCATATCCTCAATCTGCTCTTGGATTCTCACAATGGTAGAGATGCCATTGATACTCGTGCCATCATATTGAGCCACCTCATCAACATGTGATGGGACATCTTGTATATCAAAATCTATAAAATCATCATGTGCATAACACACCATGATACAATATAGTTCTTCTTCTGTTAGCTCCAAAATTTCTAGTACATCCTACATGAATAGATATTCCACCCCCTCGATGTTGATAGCATGGAGAGAAGCGAGGGGTGGCTCATCACTTGTTGGCGTCTCATTAGGGCAAGGAGGTGGTTACACAATGGCTAACCTTTGTGGTGCCTCTATGCTCGGATCAAGTGCGATCTCTTTAGGCTCCCTCTCGAAATACTATAGTTGTGGCGAAGAGGGTGCGTTGATCTCTTCATCACTGTCCTCTTGCATCTCAGTGCACAAAACATATATGGATAAATGCTGCATCGTGCTCAATGAGATCCATCGTGGCATGGTCTTGGGATGAGGTGGGCACTGCTCTGGCACAGAGGTGCTGTCCCACATGCACGAAGGCTTGATTAATCACATTTGCATGGCTCAATCCAACAAGTAAACTATATAATAAATCTATAGGGATCCATCTGAGAGTAGAGTTCGGAATAGAGCAAGTGAGAGGGTTTGTTGTATCACAAAATGATGCCGCTATACTGTAGCTATGGTCTTCGATGAAAAGTGAGCTCTCTAGACTCAAGGTCATGCAAAACCTAGGGTATATCTGGTGTCCTATGTGTGCATAGCATGTGGAGCTAATCCATGCGGCGAAGGCAGGAGTGGTAGCCATGGCACACAATGAGAGAAGGAAGGAGAGCACAAGTGTATGGAAGTAGAGAACGAAAGTGAAAATGAGTTTGGAGTTATAGATTTTATGTATCTAGGGCTTTAAATAAAGGTTTTTTTAAAACCCTAAAGTTTCAAATTAAAAATCTTACCTTAAATTTTTTATTTTACTTAAAAGTCACTGTTAAAATTACTCATACAGATTAACGCTTCGTTCCACATTATTATATCTTCGAATATACTTGGATCGTTGAGTATATTCAAGTCCAACTAGAGAAAATATAGAAATTTTTTAAGAAAAGAATACTAAAAGATCTTCAAAATCCCTTGGATCCAATTTAATATTTAAATTTAAGAAATGAGTAGAAGAGATGAGCTACAATATATCATTATGCAAAGACAATATTGCATACATTATAGAACTTCAATCTGCAATTTAATTATGATTTTAACCAACACGATTGACTAATTACAGTATATATTATCACACGCTTGGATCATAGTAAACTAAATTATCTAAATTGAAAGTACTCAAAAGTTTAAAAAAAGTTTATATTCGTTCTGTATAATTTTTTTTACAAGGATTTCACTATCTCAAGGATATGTGGAGAAGCACATTGTTAACATGTTATGGATTGCTCACTACGAATCATGACTTTTCTATTATCTAACTTGAAATCTAAAATATCTTCAAAATCCCTTGGATCCAATTTAATATTCAAATTTAAGAAATAAGTAGAAGAGATAAGCTACAATATATCATTTATGCAAAGAAAATATTGCATAGATTATAGAACTCTAGTCTGCAATTTAATTATGATTTTAACCAGCACGATTGACTAATTACAGTATATATTATCACACGCTTGGATCATAGTAAACTAAGATTATCTAAATTGAAAGTACTCAGAAGTTTAGATTTTTTAAATATTCGTTCTGTATATTTTTTTTTTACAAGGATTCCACTGTCTCAAGGATATATGGAGAAGCACATTGTTTACATGTCATGAATTGCTCACTACAAATCATGACTTTTCTATTATCTAACTTGAAATAGAAGGTGTAGAGGGGCTCATTAGACATTAATTGGATTTCTTGTCTCAAAAAAGAAATGGGCCAATGGCTCTCTGCACTGACCACAAAAGGATTATGACCATTCCACAAGATAACCACATCTATGAGAGCTGTATATGTCTCATCTCGGGTATCTTGATCCAAGTTGATCCACTCTCCTTGCAAGAGTCACCATCTTCTATATCAAAAGTGAATGCACGTAGTTTGTCTAGCAATGAAATACCTGTAATAAAAATAAAAATAATGGTAAGTAAATGCAACTAACACAACAATTCATCTAAGCAAGACCTATGTCAATTAAATCAAGGCATTCAAAGTAGTAAAAAAGATTTACATGAATGTGAGATCAGATTGGTTGACCCTGCACTCAATTATCTCATAAAATGTGTTCTTTTGACTTGCCAAGACTCACCCAATAGCTGACTCATTCATTCCTCGGATGGACACTTGCATTGATAAGTAATCTTTGTTTTCTTCAGAACATCACATGAACCAAACAAATGTGCAAACAATGAGAATGGAATAAACCAACTAAGATGCACATCTATGGAGCCTATGGTGGGTTTCATAGAACTATTGATGTCAGATTTTATCTTGGATTTACATGCTCCTGACAACTTCAAGCTACCAATAAACCATTCACCACCACTAGATAGTGGTGGCAATGGGACATGTTGCAATCTCTGGCTTTCTACTACATACAATGAATTATAAAAAAAGATATTTTGAGTTGGAAGTTGACTTGCAAAGTTATTATCATAGATCAAAGAACCTATGTCTTCATGCCAAACATGTATCTCGCCACTCAAACATTCCACATTCTGCCATTCATGCAAAGTTTATGGATATAGAGTTGTCAGTAAAACAAGATTGAATTAGAACACTGCAAAGATGTTTAAAAATAACTCTGATGCAAAAGAATAAATAATGATAAAATTAAAAAACTTACTATTTTGTTTATAATTTGCAGTGTAGTTCTTGTCATATATAGAGATTTGTTTGTGCATATAAACATGTTGGATCAACACTTCTGTTAATGTATTTGTTTCATTAAACACTTTTATGAACTCTAAAATTCTACCTTTCCAATGTTTGCTAGGGTTTGCAACATCCTTACGCCTAACCTTGAAACTCCCTCGAGTACTTGGGTGCATCAACTTTATCAATGGAATAGGTCCAAATCTTATGTGAATAATCATCAATAAATGTGAAAAAAAACTTAGCACCACCTAATGGTTGGCAGAGCATGGAACCACAAACTTCTAAATGAACAAGAACCAAAGGACTCACCCACACACATAGAGCCAGACTTTTTATGAGAGTTATGTGTCTACCTACCATATAAACAATGATCACAAGAGTCAAAACATGAGTAGTCAAGAGGCAAAAAATACTACAAAAGAGCGAGTACTTTCATTCCTTTCAAGGACACATGGCCAACAAGACAATGCCAAAGAGATAGACGAGGAAGATTGGTCATGGCAAAGACATGATCAATAGACCTAGATACAAGCAAAGGGTATAGGCTACCAACCTTGGCACCTCTAGTAAAAATAAGACAGCCACGAGTGATCTTCCATGCAAAATTACAAAAAGAGATATGGTACCTATTATCATCCAACTATCCAATTGAGATAAGGCTTTTGGTAAGAGTTGGGACATGACATATGTCATGAAGCACAAAAAAAGCACCGATATTAAATTGCAATCTAACATCACTTATGCAATGATATCCAATGTTGTGTCATCTCATAGTCTAACATAACCCACAATAGTATGGTAGCTATAAAATCAATGACAATGTGGAGTAACATGGAATGAAGCCCTCGAATCAAGAACCCAACACTGAGATAAGAAAATGGATCATCGATCAATTGAGTAGCATCAAGTGATGAAGCAAAATGGATACAATCATCTTCATTGTACTCTAATGCATTTATCTCTTCTATATTAACACTAGACTTAGGAACAATGTTGCATTCATCAGAACATTTGGCATTATCATGTGCTTTCCCTTTGTCTTTTTTCTTCCTATCATTGTGTATCTTATGGCATTGTGGCTTTATATGACCCTGTTCCCCATAATAATGAAAAGTATGAGAGAATTTAGGATCACAAGACTTACTACATAATTACCCACAAGACTTAGACTTCCCTTGTTGGGTTGCGAGTCTCTACCATGATTATTATTCCCATTTCCATCATTTTTGTCTCTCACTGTAAGTGCATGAAAAGTATGGTTGCATCAATATTCTTCTTGTTCACTTCCTCTATAAGTAAAGCACTCTCTACATCATTGCATTTTAAAACTAACTTTAAGAGTATTAGCATTCATAGTAGTACAAAATGTATCTCGTTACTCTCATCGTGTGACAAGCAAGAACAAAGACTTTATGTTATCCTCAAACTGAATACCCTATGAGATAAGTTAGCTGAAAATAGAGTGTAACTCATTCAAATGAGTAGAAATAGAGGTGCCCTTATTCATGCAAAGGTCCATAAGATTCTTCAACCAATACAATTGAGATGTAGGACTCTACTTCTCATAAATATTACATACGTTTTTCCATAATGCATATGCAACACCATCAATCGAAATAAGATTGAAGTACACCTACTTAGACAATGATTGCATGATAGTAGACTTGTATAGCTCATCCCAATCATCTATATCCCAGTTTTTTGACATTATACCCTTGGCTTTTAATGGCCTAACTTGCTTTCTTTGCTATATTGAATATAACACTGTCATTGGAGGCATTTGAAGCACCTGCCATTATGTTTGCAAACAAAATAGATTATTGCTAGTATAATAACTATAAATCAACCCCAAATTTTAGCCAAAGAGAGTATTATAGGGAAGGGACTGAGGTAGCACACTACTGTCCATAGGAGGAAATAGTAGATTGCTCAAACAAAGTGTTTACTCTTAAAGAAAGTGCTCAAAAATAATTTTCAGCATAGCTATCTATAAAACTACAATAAATGACCATATGTCTATAGGAAAATAACCAAAAGAGTAGGCTCCCACTATTAGGAATATCCGAGTAGTGACTGGAATATGTAATACAACTAGTGGTGCAAGACAAAGCATAAACCACCAAATACCAAAGATTGTCAAGAAATCTAAGGTGTTAGATACATAGATGCATACAATAATGCATATCAAGTATATATCTATTGAGAATCAGCAATCACACTCACTAAACAGCCTCTTTGTATGGAGCTTCAGGGCCAAGGACATGCAGGCTAACCTATCCCATATGCACAATGGTGCCTACTGCAGTTTCCTACTTTCCTATAAAGCATTGTACTTGCTTCCTTTTCTAAATGCAATGATAGTACTCTTTTCTTTTCAGTGAAGTGTCAAGGTCATTGTCTACATACACAAGATTGTGTTTATGAGTCCAAGTCTCAATCTTGGAACCTAATTCACTTGTGTAACAAACAATGTCTTTGTCTTCTCCATCATGAGTCCACACTTCTCCTTTCATCCACCATAACTCACTGCCATGCTCTAGATCCCGCATGTCTCACATGGTATCAAGCCCAGTCGAGCATGGCTCAGCTCGGCTTAGCTCTCCTCTGCTCTCTCTCAGCTCATGTTAATCTCTGGTCAGCTTAGTTCCATCTCATGACTTCATCTCCCAACTCTATCCTCACTGAAGCTTCCATCGCAGCCATAGCCAGCAGGCACCCCTGTCAGATTGAGCTGCTTATATCTCACTCCACAGGTCAAATCTATTGGAGCTTCCTTCTGGAAAAGTATTCCCCAACTCAAAAAGCTTCCTTATATCACATCAATCCATGACATTTGGCTATCTGAAGCTCAGCATTGTGAAAATTCCTAGTCACTGCCATAGTCTTCAACTGTGGCCTGCAGGACATACCCTCCATGGAGCCTTCATATCTCTCTCTGTAGAGCATATCTTCAGGAACTTTGTTCTAGACATATCTTCCTTCACTCAGGGCGCTCCCTCCTGGTACAACAAACAACCACATTGGTGATCTACAGCCCTGGCATTGCACAAATTCGACGTCGCTGCCCCAAACTGCGCCGTGGCTGTTTGCGCCCTCTGCCTGCGTCGTGCTGTCCACATCTGGATGATTTCCATAGGGGTTTGATAGCCCTTGACATAAGCTTCCTAGACATGTAAATTTTTTTGAAAATGATCAAGTACAGCTCATGCAATCTGAGAAAAACCAGGCCCCTGTCTCAGAAACCCTAATTCCACCATAGCCAAAATCTCTCAAGCTTTTTTTTTCTCATTTTTTCTCACTCTTGACACTAAACCAAGCTAAAGCCACTCTAATCCATTGACCCAGCATCAAATCAAGGAGGGGAAGGACCTGAGAAGATTGAAGAACAACCGAACGATCCTGAACAAGAAGAATCAAGCTCAACATCAACACTGACATAGTGTGTTTTCACACTGTCACTAACTGTGTCTCTTGACACACTGCATTCTGCTCTTCTACTGATAAAATCTCAGAATTCTGGTGTTGATTTGCTGCTGATCTTGAAACCTCAACATGGGAAAAGACTCTCCAAATGCTTGATTCAAAGGAGTCGGGTTTCACACTTGGCAAACCCGCATCAAGCTCATATTGATAAAAAAGGGTCTCTGGGCCATCACAAATGGCAAAGAGAAGAAACCTCGGGACGCGGACCTTGCAACTACTTGGCAAAAGAATGATGACAGAGCCCAGGCCATTATCAAACTGGAGCTAGACGACAGTTATATCCACCATGTGGATAACCGTGAGACCTCACATGATACATGGAAGAGATTTGATACCCTGTTCGGTGCACAATCTAAATCATCAAAGTACGGTCTCCTGATTGAGTTCTTCAGGCTTGAAATGAAGTCCAGCACATCACTTGCCACACATCTCAATTACATGGAAGGACTCCTAACCCAACTTGCAGGAATCAACATTAAAATGGATGAAGATGTTTGCATCGGTGTTCTACTTAAGAGTTTGCCTCCTGAATATAATAATGTATCAACAACTTTAATCAACATGCCAAATCCTGAACTTTTTGATATCCAGGCATCACTGTTAGAAGAGGAAAAGAAGCTAAAAACTAAGGAAGAACCAAGTACCTCTAGAGATGAGCATGCATTATATGTTGGCAACAGGTACAAAGGCAAGAAGAATCAGCTCTTCTGTGACTTCTGCAAAAGGACCGGACACACCGAGAAGTTCTGCCACGCAAGAAAGAGATCCCAAAAGGTCTATCTAGTCACAGTCAAAGAAGAAGAAGAAAATGGAGCAAAGGAAGAAGAAGATGCAGATGAAGACCACCAGGATCGGAAGGACAAGACTCATCAGTCCTTCTACTCTCATAACTCTGATAGACTGTTTTAAAAGCCTTGTATTTCCTTGCCCTAATGCTTCCTGCCATAAGCTTTGTAAACTCCTTATGTAACTTGGCATTACAGTCCCTGTACACTTTGTGAGGCCCCTGTTACAGCCTCTGGATGTCCATCATGTTTTGGTGCCCACACTTAGCCTTTTCTGCAACAGCCTTTGGTGTCTACCATGTTTGTGGTGTGCCCACACTTTGCAGGTGGTTCTCATTACAGCCTCTACACACTTTGTGCCTTTTTAGTTGTGATTGAGGAGGGGTGTTGAGAATCGGCAATCACACTCACTAAACATCCTCTTTGTATGGAGCTTCAGGGCCAAGGACATGCAGGCTAACCTATCCCATATGCACAATGGTGCCTACTACAGTTTCCTACTTTCCTTATAAAGCATTTTACTTGCTTCCTTTTCTAAATCCAATGATAGTACTCTTTTCTTTTCAGTGAAGTGTCAATGTCATTGTCTACATACACAAGATTGTGTTTATGAGTCCAAGTCTCAATCTTGGAACCTAATTCACTTGTGTAACAAACAGTGTCTTTGTCTTCTCCATCATGAGTCCACACTTCTCCTTTCATCCACCATAACTCACTGCCATGCTCTAGATCCCGCATGTCTCACAGTATCTACCACTAACAATGATAGGTACAAGGTATCCACCAAGATCAGAAGCAAATCAGCCCACAGTCATGAATCTTTGCAATCAAGAGTATCTACATAAATCATGTAATAATGAGAGAGTCTCCCATGGACTCAAAGAACCAAGCTCTACAATGTAAGTACGAATGGCTCCCATTGAAAGTGAAGCCAAAATCCAAGAGCAAATGTAAACGCCCTGAACAACGTAGTATGCTTAACAATTATGATATTTGCTTGTTTTCGAGATTTAATAGAAAAGAGAATGAACACTTAAAGCTGAAAATGAAAATTACTCACAAAATTACAGCCATAAAAATGTAAAAGTAATGGAGACAAGATTGAGGGTTGAAGATGGGCAACCCCCCCCGAAGGAATGTATTTCTGCTCAACCCAAGGCCCTTAGGGAAGAGCTCAGTTACAATCAACCTGAGAGTGAGAAGAAGTAATTCTCACTCTCACAAGATCATGCAAAGATGTACAAACACACATGCATTATCTATTATGCAATGATAAGAACTGATTTCTTTACAGTATGAGAGAAGAAAAAAGGGAATTCAACCTTTCTCCATCGTTGATCAGCAGTACAGGGATAGAGCTTGCTTCTTGTAGCTAAAATGGAAGAAAGAGCTCAAGAAGGAGGTGCTGTAATGAATTTACAGGCTTGCTGTCTTGTAAAACAGTAGTGATAGAAGAGGGAATATGGAGGAATTTGATAATGGAGAAGTGGGGGATGATGATGGGGATGGATGGGGGCAGTTTCTGGCTATCTGTGGGTGCTGTACATGAGTTTACAGCAAAGAAAAATGATGCTCAATGAAGAAAAACGAGCTCTTATTTATAGGAGAGGGGAGAGCTAGTACAAAAGGGGAAAGTGGAGTAGCACAAGACAAGTGTCCAGCCACATGTCATGAGATGTGGCAAGTGGTGGGACACTTGGAAACTTGTGTGACAAGTGTCTTGACACTTGTCTCTTCTTTATGGCCTTCCTTTTTGGGTTGAATACTGTCAAGAATAGAAACAACCAAATTTAGTAAGCACAGTCAGAGTACAGAACTTACTATTTTTAGAATGACATCCCTATTTTTTAGGACTAGCATTTTTAGGCTAATTCGAGGCTCCTAAAATTTAGGGACCTCCTAAAATTTAAGGATCTCCTAGAATTTAGGGACCCTCCCAATATGGGTATCATATGAAAGCTTTTTCCGTGTACATCGCAAAAATGGTATCCGAATCTTCATGTGACTTTCCTATGCAAAGAATGTGCATTTCAAGCTTTCAGCCCACACATGCACATTATACAAGCATTTCATGATCATGCCATCTTGTTGATTGTAACTGTCTGTTCTGGTGGATCTAGCCCACACTTCAAGGCATCAATCCTTTCTGTGTGCGAGCTAACCCTGATATGCGTGAGTTCTAGTCACAGGCGCCCAATCGGGTCATATAGGTGGAAGTGTGAACTATCTTTTCTCTAACCCACCGTGTGGGTCCACCATAACCTGTGACCACTCATCAGTGGCCAGCTCCAATGCACTTTTCTTTATATCTAATTAGTGCAAAGGAAATAAATTTAATAAATCATTATATAGATAAATTAATGAAAAAGGATACAAATTCTGTTTCTATAGAGTTGTGACAGCCCTCTGGCTTTTATTCAGCTGTCCTCAGCTGAAAATCTTCTTGATATTGTTGTAGAATATTTGGGTAATCCTTCATGAATTTTTCATCTACCCACTGTGCATCTGTGGTGGGTAGATTCTTGAATTTTAGCAAGAATTTTCGTGTCACAAGGCCACTTCTCGTGGTTCGATCCTTGAGAAACAAAATCTTTTTAGGTTCCAAGAGTTGCTCTGTTTCTTCAACTTCTGGGGGATCTTCAGTAATGGGTTCCTTTGGTTCTGGTCCTATTTAAGGTTTTAGCAAACTTACATGAAAAGCATTGTGTATTTTCCAATGAGTAGGAAGCTCAAGTCGATAAGAAACTTCATTTATTTTCTCAATCACTTTGAAGGGTCCAAAGTATCTACTGGAGAGCTTTGGAAAAGATGAATTTTGACCAGAACCTTGTTTGAGCTTGCTTTTATCAAACTTTAGCAAGACATATTGACCTTTTTCAAAAGCCAAAGGTCTTCTTCGTTTATCTGCTTGCTTCTTTTGTCGCTCTTGCGCAACTTTGATAGTGGCTCGAACTTGATCCATTGTTGTTTTTAAATCTGAAGCAAACTCATCAGCAGCAAAAATCTTATCTTTAGTGCGAATAATTGGAGGAGGAATCACTTTACCCTGTACTATTTCATTTGGAGCTTTCCCTGTGGATGAGTGCACTGTATTGTTGTAAGCAAACTCCAATAATGGAAGATATTTCTCCCATTGTGACTTATGTTCACTAACAAAAGCTTTCAACATATCCAAAAGAGTGAGATTCATCACCTCTGTTTGGCCGTCAGTTTGAGGATGAAAAGCTGAGGAGAACTTTAAAGTGGTTCCCAAATTCTCAAATAAAGCACGCCAAAAGTTACTTGTGAATTTGGAGTCTCTATCTGAAATGATCTCAGAAGGCATACCATGTAATCTGAAGATATGTTGAATGAAAAGTCTTGCAGCTTGTGCGGATTTCAATGTTTTATGACATGGAATAAAATGTGATTGTTTGCTGAATCTATCAATTATGACCCAAATCATATCATGACCTTGAGGTGTTCTTGGAATACCTGAGATGAAATCCATTGTGATAGATTCCCATAGATCTTTGGGCACTGGAAGAGGTTGCAACAATCCTGGAATCTTCTGCCTATCATATTTGGATTTTTGGCATACCAGACAAGCCTCAATGAAGTTATGTGTATCTTTTCGTAATGTTGGCCAATAAAAGTAGCGCTCAATTGCACTTAGAGTGGCTGCCCTCCCTCTATGCCCTGCATAAGGGGGTTCATGACTTTCTTTAAGCACCTTTTGTCGAACAGGAAGAGTGACACAAAGGCAATTGTTCATGAGAAGGTAACCATCTTTGATGGAATAATCTGGATGAGAACCTCCTTGCTGTAAATTTGACCAAATTGCTGCAAAATCAGTATCTTCATCATAAGTATTCTTCATCGTTTGAAAATCTTCATGATGAGCCACTGTAATAGTTGCAATGCGAGGCACTCTAGAAATGCATCAGCAACTACATTTTGTTTCCCTGGAGTGTACATAATTTGAAAATGAAACATAGACAAGAAATTTTCCCATCTTGCATGTTTCTCCTGCAAATGCTTTTGAGTCTTGAAATACTTCAAGCTTTGATGATTGGTTTTAATAAGGAATTCATTGCCTAAAAGATAATGTTTCCATATCTTTAAAGCATGAACCACTGCTAAGAGCTCCTTTTCATAAATGTCATACCTTTTCTCCACATCATTTAGACGATGGCTTTCAAAGGCTACGGCATGGCCTTCTTGATTTAGCACTGCACCAATACAATCACCGCAAGCATCTGCTTCCACCACAAATGGTTTTACCAGATCTGGAATGATAAGAACAGGTCCAGAAGTAAGAGCTGTTTTCAGCCTTGTGAAGGTTGCCTTCTCTTTTTCCTTCCATTGGAAAGAGATCTTCTTCTTTGTAAGGTCATGAAGTGGAGAAGCCATATGTGCAAAATGCTTGATGAAGCGGCGGTAATAAGAACATAAGCCAAGAAACGATCGCACCTCATGTACATCACGAAGATAAGGCCATTCTTGGATTATCCTGATCTTTTCAGGATCCATCTGAATCCCTTCAAAAGAGATGACATGGCCAAGGTAATTTATTTTATGCATGAAAAATTCACTCTTTTTACCATTTACCAAGAGTTGATTTTGTTGTAGTAATTGTAGAACAATTTCCAAGTGTTGATGATGCTCCTCTTCATTCTTGCTAAAGACAAGAATATCATCAAAGAAAGTACCGACATATTGTCGATGCTCTCTAAAGATGCGCTCCATCATTCGATTAAAGGTGGCTGGTGCATTGGTTAATCCGAAAGGAACCACCAAGAATTCATAAAGACCGTATGAAGTGCGGAAAGCAGTTTTGTGTACATCTTGTGGTATTACCCTAATTTGATGATAACCACTCTTTAAATCAATGCGGCTGAAAGCCTTTGAGCCTCCTAGACGATCCAAAATGTCGTCAATTCTGGGAATAGGAAACCGATTCTTCACGGTGATTTTGTTGAGGGCTCGATAATCAATGCACATCTTGAATGTGCCATCTTTCTTTTGAACAAGAAGAACCGGTGAACAAAATGGTGAGCTACTTGGCCTAATTAGCCCACGGTTGAGTAGGTCTTCGACTTGCTTTTTGATTTCTTCTTGTTGAGGACGGCTCACACGGTATGGTGCTATATTAGGAGGAGAACTGCCCGGGATAATATCAATATGATGGTCTTCTGGCCTTTCTGGGGGAAGCTGATAAGGAAGATCTTCCAAAAAACAATCTTTATACTTTTCCAAGAGCTGAAGTTGCTCTTGGTTTTCAGCATTCATATTATCTTTTACATCAGTGACATAAAGCAGACAACATTGAACACAATCCTTAATTGCTCTAGAGACTTGCATATGGATTACCATAGGTATGGTGTCTCCAGAAACTCCAGCTTGGATCTCGTACTTCTTGCCTTTGTTGGTGAGTTCTACCTTCTTTTTCTGAGAGAAGATGGTTGAATCTATTCTATGATTCCAGGGCATGCCAAGAATCACATCGCAACCATCAAGGTCTCCGATACAGAAGGTATCTTCATCACTGTAGCCTTGAATTTGAAACTTGAGCTTGTCAATGTAGGGTATCACAGTCTTCACTGTGTCACCTTCATCAGCATTTAAAGCTTGGCGAACTTCTGCCGGAGTGTCCATCTCTTCGTTCTTTAATCCAAGCTCTTTAGCTAATTGCAAGGAAATGATATTTTCATTCGCCCCAAGATCTATCAAGAATAGTGCTTGCTTACCTTGCAACTGTCCCCAAGCTTTTAATAATTTGCGCGTCTTTGGAGTGTGAGTTGTGTTTGCAACTACATCACTGATAGCATTGATTTTCACTGGCGACTTAGGCTTGTTGTCAGAAACCTTGCTTTGTCCCTTGTTTGGACATTGCTTTGCTATGTGGCCTGTTTGTCCACATTTAAAGCACTTCCCTTCTTTCATGAAGCGTTGCTTTTCTTCTTCGGAAAGTTGCTTTGCTTGTGGGTATAGATTGGAGCGAAATTGAGGAGCATTAGGAGGTGCATAGGGCTTCATCTTCTTTTGATTTGATGGCTGCTTTTGCCACTGTTTTTGTCCTTCATTTGGGGTTGAATACTCCTCATCATCAGCTACTCTCTTCTTATCATTCTTTTGGAATGATTTGTTGCCATTGTGCTCCATTTCCCATGTCTCAGCATGGTCAATGAGTTCCCTGAGACTAGAACAATAATAATGATTAAGAGCAGTACGAAGTTTAAAATGCAAACCTCCTTGAAACTTCCTAAGCTTTTCCGAACTGCTGATCTTCTTGAAATGTTGGACCTTCAAAAGTAGCTCCCAAAATCTCTTGGTATAGTCACCAAGTGACTCATTTTTCCTTTGCCAAAGCCGATCCCATTCCATTTTTACATCTCTTTTGAAATGAACAGGAAGAAATTGGCTTTGTATCAGGTGAACAAAGGACCGCCATGATTTTGGGGCAGCATGATCATATTCCAACCCCGTCCACCAAGTATGGGCTAAGTCGGTTAAATGTAAAGCTGCAAACTTAATCTTTTCTTTTTCTTTATACTTGTCACGACCATACAAAATTTGAAATTGACGAATAAACTTCAGAAGAAGATCAGGATTTCGGGAACCATCATACATACTGAACTTGATCTTCTTTTCAAGTTGAGATAGTGACTTAGTCTTCTTCTTCTTCTTATGCCTTCGTCCATGCTCGGATATTGAGGTTGAAGATGATGAAGTGCTTGATGGGGATGAAGATGGAGACGAGGGTGAAGAATGTCGACGCCTTTGACGATGATGAGGTCTTCCACGAGAAGGGTGTGACTCTTCATTACTAGAAGCGGATCCATCAGAATAGGCGCCAGATGACTTTGAAGAAGAGGATGAGCTTCGATGCGATCTCTTTCTTTGTCTTGAAGTAGAATGGGACTGCCTCTTAGAAGTAGTTGGACTTCTTGATCGGCTCCTTTCATTGGTATGGCTTTGTCTCCTTGAAGTAGATGGGCTTCTTTCCTTGAATTCTTTGGGATTCTCAACTTTTTCTAGTTTGAGAAGTTGCTCACGAATTTGTTGATTCTCCTCTCTAAGACTTTGAATGGCTTGAAGGATAGCACTCGATTGATCCATTGAGACTAAAGAAAAAAAAATATGCTCAAGCACTCAATGCAAGGGCTGAAAACAAACAAACTTATAGTTGTAAGCACTATCAATGTTGGGGGTGAGGACCGAGCCAAAGCTCTGATACCACTGTAAACGCCCCAAACAACGTAGTATGCTTAACAATTATGATATTTGCTTGTTTTCGAGATTTAATAGAAAAGAGAATGAACACTTAAAGCTGAAAATGAAAATTACTCACAAAATTACAGCCATAAAAATGTAAAAGTAATGGAGACAAGATTGAGGGTTGAAGATGGGCAACCCCCCCCCCGAAGGAATGTATTTCTGCTCAACCCAAGTCCCTTAGGGAAGAGCTCAGTTACAATCAACCTGAGAGTGAGAAGAAGTAATTCTCACTCTCACAAGATCATGCAAAGATGTACAAACACACATGCATTATCTATTATGCAATGATAAGAACTGATTTCTTTACAGTATGAGAGAAGAAAAAAGGGAATTCAGCCTTTCTCCGTCGTTGATCAGCAATACAGGGATAGAGCTTGCTTCTTGTAGCTAAAATGGAAGAAAGAGCTCAAGAAGGAGGTGCTGTAATGAATTTACAGGCTTGTTGTCTTGTAAAACAGTAGTGATAGAAGAGGGAATATGGAGGAATTTGATAATGGAGAAGTGGGGGATGATGATGGGGATGGATGGGGGCAGTTTCTGGCTATCTGTGGGTGCTGTACATGAGTTTACAGCAAAGAAAAATGACAAAAGGGGAGAGCTAGTACAAAAGGGGAAAGTGGAGTAGCACAAGACAAGTGTCCAGCCACATGTCATGAGATGTGACAAGTGGTGGGACACTTGGAAACTTGTGTGACAAGTGTCTTGACACTTGTCTCTTCTTTATGGCCTTCCTTTTTGGGTTGAATACTGTCAAGAATAGAAACAACCAAATTTAGTAAGCACAGTCAGAGTACAGAACTTACTATTTTTAGAATGACATCCCTATTTTTTAGGACTAGCATTTTTAGGCTAATTCGAGGCTCCTAAAATTTAGGGACCTCCTAAAATTTAGGGATTTCCTAGAATTTAGGGACCCCCCCAATATGGGTATCATATGAAAGCTTTTTCAGTGTACATCGCAAAAATGGTATCCGAATCTTCATGTGACTTTCCTATGCAAAGAATGTGCATTTCAAGCTTTCAGCCCACACATGCACATTATACAAGCATTTCATGATCATGCCATCTTGTTGATTGTAACTGTCTGTTCTGGTGGATCTAGCCCACACTTCAAGGCATCAATCCTTTCTGTGTGCGATTCTAACCCTGATATGCATGAGTTCTAGTCACAGGCGCCCAATCGGGTCATATAGGTGGAAGTGTGAACTATCTTTTCTCTAACCCACCGTGTGGGTCCACCATAACCTGTGACCACTCATCAGTGGCCAGCTCCAATGCACTTTTCTTTATATCTAATCAGTGCAAAGGAAATAAATTTAATAAATCATTGTATAGATAAATTAATGAAAAAGGATACAAATTCTGTTTCTATAGAGTTGTGACAGCAAAAAAAAGATCAATACATCAAGTGCATAGCATCCATGTGCCCAAAGACATGAGTCAATACATCTAGTATATACCGACAATAGGCCTTCAATCCACAAGTAAAGAATCATTGTATCAATGAAACACTACCAAAATCCATTCAATTGAGCTCAAATATGAATCTCTAAGCTCATCATAAGTATATCTGGACATATACATGAATGCCAAGCATCAACACATACATGTAGAACACTCGAATAGAGTGTAGGCATGTAATACATAGACCTTGATAGTGAATGCTTGCTATCCAAACTTTGGTACATCAAAGAAGTCTTCAAATGTTGAGGTATTCAAGCTCTAAAAAATCCAAAGAAGCCTTCAAATGTTGAGCTACTCAAGCTCTAAAAAATCCAAGAAACTAACCCGAGCATCAAACCAACATCCGTTCATCAAAATACCATCTCATAAGCATCACATAAGCATTATGGAACTCAATGTATGTTTTCCATAGGGTATTACAACAGACATGTCCCAAACTATGAGACAATGGCTAAGCAGGAACTCATCCAAGAGCAAGCCCTTTAATGATAGGAAAATTGATCGATGAGCAATGCTCGATGGTGCCTTTAGAAGTCGAAAAAAATGTCAAGAACAAGCCCTTTAATGATCAATGAGCAATACTCTGTGGTGCCTTTGGAAGCTAGGAAAAATGTTGGAAACAAGCCTTGATGGAAGGGGGAAGTCAAAACATACCTCGGGAATGAAGGGTTAAATTTGAAATGAAGCTCTCTTCTTAGGCTGAAGCAAGGATTGATGGAGCTCCTTGAATACCTACTTTGACACCAGTTGAAAGATGGAGTAGAAGTGGAAGCATGAGCATAAGCAAGAGGGAAGCAAGAGCTATGGAGGTTGGAGCAAAGAAGAGAGAGACTAGTGTTGTGTGGGAACTCTAATAGTCACAATGTGTGATCGGTCTTCCTTTATTCTATTGTCATAGTAAGAATAAAGAATAAAGTGATAATGACATGTAGTTGCCACCTATTAGTATACAAATGTGTCGGCGATGGTAAGTACAAGTAAATGTAGGTAGCTAGGCACAAGTGGCCTTTAACTACCAACAACTTGTCAGACTCAAGCATAGTTAAAGGCAGCCTTTATAGGTTTGCAAGTAGTCGATAAGATCATTGCACCAAGAAAGTCAATTTAGGGAGCAAGTGGAAGTTTGTAAACAAATGATATTCTTACAATAAGGGTTGTAGTCAAATGCCAACTTTATAGCTTCAATGACTAGAACTAATAACGTGGACAAACTAAAGACACAGCTGAGCCTAGCAACACTTATTTACTATCAATAGAATGGACACCGATGATTATAGAACCACTTGAGATCATGTCACCCACTATAAACTATGTTGATCCAATGGATTTTGATGCACCAAGGGAAGCATCTTAAGAGGAGACACAAAGCTCATAACAACCAACAAAAGTGGTCCCTAAAACACTCAGGAATGCTATGATGGAATGATTGAGGTTCTATAGGCTCACACTTAGAAGATGTATGATTGTCCAATTGAGCTTCTATCATTAGATAAGCAAGAAGCAAAAGAGACCTTGCGATAGTACCAAGATAGTGGGTTGAGATTTTAATATTTGTAAAGAGCCCATATTCAAACAAGTTTTTAAATAAACATAATCTAGATGCTATTCAAGACAAGGGAAAACATCACAAGGAAATGGCTAGATCAACAAGATACAAAAGCTTTTAGTGCATTCTATAAGATTTATGGGAGTAGAAGGACATGCCTTGGGATGAAACCTAGAGAAACATGGAAGCTACAATCATAATGGTGATATGTTGTCCCAAAGGAAAATGAACATGCTTGGACTGCTTCCTACTATTCACTTCCACAACAAATAGACTAATTTGCTTTATTATCCATATCCTAAGAGGTATGGTGAAAACCATAAAATGCAACTTCATGATAGGTATAATTTCCCAAAGGTTCCTAATGTGTTTGTAACAACACCCAAAAAGATCTACTTGTTTGAGCTGAGGGATCTTAAAGTATCCTTCAACATTTTTATCAAGTTTAGAAATTGCCCAAATCCCTCATTTATTATGACTTACAACTATCTTCGACTACTGGTGAAGTTGCTGCAACAACTGTCCACTTCATATAAGGATGGATCTTTGAGCATTTCTCCTTCCATCCTATTGCATTGCTTTGCTAGAAGACATGGTTGATAGTTGATTTGGCTATTGTATACATCCTTTTTATCATAAAATCTTCTCTACAGCTATGAGAATCAGTGGAGTACTTACTCAAAAAGGGATATTTATCATGCACTTTGCACCACTCCCTAAAATATGAGTATCATGAAAAATTTTAAAGGAAATAGAAAAGAAAAGGAAAAAAGAGAAAGAAAATGCTCCACCCTAGATATATGCATTCACATTCACTATACCTAGGGGTCCTCAAGTTAAGTATATCTAGTAGTCTTGGTCACTTGGCTCTATCTCTAACCCCCTAGACATGTTTTTTGCCACTTCACAATCTCAAAAACATCAAGGATAGGACCCCCATGACTTGCTTGGACAAGCAATCACCCTGAGCTTAACTCCATATAACTAATTTTACACCAACTAGGTCCTCATGTACGAGATCACTTTAGGCCTACCCACCTCCTAGTTGCACTTTTACAAGCACACTTTTCATTGTAGAATAATGTAGTCATACCCCTAGGGAGAGCATAATTGGTTGCAAATCTATCATTAGCACCCCAAATGCACTCATAATATGTATATTCTTAAAATCTTTATCACAATAATAAACTTTGAAAGTATACAATTGATGATATGACAATTCGAACATGTGCAATTGTATTAATCTTAAAAGAGATTGTCATTATAAATGTGGTGATATTTGGTGAAGAGTTGACTTAGGAAGAATGTGCCAACTTTTCAAGAGGAATAGCCATAGTACAATCATCAAGTTGATCTAAAATCATGGTGATTAAAAAAATAACTATTATTATTTATATATCAAAATAATCAAAGCCATATATATATATGGAATATATATATATATTTTTGTTTTTAAATCAAATGTTCAATAAACAAGTGATATAATAATGATATTAATGTGAACAAGTATTGTAGGACAACTATTGCCTACATATCAATGATACATAAAGTTCTCTTTTGTTATCATAAGATGTTGAAACATAACTATAATTTGGATTATGTTTTGACTTTCTTATCAAAATAAAACATATAGTAAAATATTTAATTCTAAATTGAATCCATTTTTAAAAGATAGATTCATACACCAAGAAATGTATTTGCAATAATTTACAAGAACCATAAATTATTTGTAAGTTCGTTTTCTAATATATACTAAAGACCTCTACCTGTGTGTGTGTGTGCGAGTGTGCGTATGTGCGTGCACGCGTGCGCACATGCACACACACACATAGAGGATCACAAATGAACTTACACTAGAACAACTCAAAGCTCAATTGGCTATAGTTGCCAAGATGAAGGCAAATATAAAGGAAGGAAAATGTGATGTTTATTAGGGTGAAAAATCCATCACAAAGAGTGAAGAAAGCCTAAGCATGAGATTATCCTTGAAATGATGTATTTTAATAAGTTTTATGGCTTTAGGATTTGGTTCTCTTTTTTTCTAACATCGCATTTTGATGTGGGTTTCTATTTGTGCCAATGGCACCTTGAAGTGGATTATAAGTAAAACCTTAATGTGTATCTCTTTGTCCCTTGAGGCATTTAAAAGGATGTCAATACTCTCTCTCTCTCTCTCTCTCTCTCTCTCTCTCTCTCTCTCTCTCTCTCTCTCTCTCTCTCTCTAACAAGTTTTACATGCAAACATTTTTTAGAAAGAAATTGATTAAAAATTATGGATGGGTTAAGATATTTTAAACAAGCATGCTCACTTTTTGGGATTATGATTTTGCATAGAGTATGATCCTCTAAAGAGTGGGACTAAAAGATAATGGTACTTGAATAACATGCAAATTTTGGAGAACTGTGAAAGAAGGAAAGGTTTGATGGGATTTTCGTAACCAAGAAGAGATTTCGAAGCAAGTTGAAGATGAAACATGTAAACATAAATTCACTTTTCTTTTATTGCCCTCAAATTAATCTTCACTCTCTAGCTTGCAATAAAACTAAGTTGAAAGAGGTATGATTATAAAGAATCAAGAGGTTGCATCTTCACGTAAAATTATTGAATTCATCATAACTTACAATCTAGTATAAGAATTTGCATTCTATCATGGGTTGGATGCCATCAACTTAACAATTTTTTGTGTGACACCACTTGAGAGTGTACTTTGTGTGTGTGTGTGTGTGTGTGTGTACGCGTGCGCGCACTCATGCACGTGTGTAGATTTATTTATTCATTTATTTATTTAGAGAGAGAGAATTACTTATGCAATGTCACTATCTCAACTTAAATGTTTTAAAGAAAAAAGATTTTTGGGATCCAATCCATAAACCTTCAACCATAATTGTATTATAACTAAAATAGTTAGATATACTTAATGTGTCACCCTCACACTATGCCACCAATGATTCATGGTGCTCAAAGTTGTAAGACAACCATTATGAGATGAAGTCAGGTGCGATTTCGAATATTGATTGGGTCCTAACTTGCATGTTAGATGAGGTCTATATGATCGGATTGCAAAAAAGTGACCTTTGTGAGTTTGTCCTTCAAGTTAGATAGAGTAGTTACATTGGTAACAACTCAAGGCACACTAGATCAAGCTATAGGGTGTGGGAGTTATCAAAGTACCCTTATTTTGGGATCCAAGAAGTGCATGCTGGCCCCCTTGATAACAATTTAGAGACAAAGCCCCTAGTCCAAGAATATTCATTGGAACATTCCATATCCCAACTTCGTGAACTATAAAAGGAAGACCTCGTGTGTATGTGAGAGGCAAGAGCTTCAATAGTAGAAAGTAGCAATGTCTACTTCTAGAATTATTTTAACAAGTAGCTTTGGCACATAAGAAAGTGGTGACATTGTACTGGTAATTCAAAGATTAAGGATTCATTCACTAACCTTTAGCAAAGGGACTAACCCAAACCACAACCTACCTCTAATCCATGAAATTTGAGTGCAAGGACTCCTCCAAATTCTAATCTTCTATGGGCTTGGAAATGAAGGAATGCATGTTCATTATGTGCCTTCGTTACAAGCATTATTTGACCTTGATTCAACATATAACCAAGGTATAAAAAACTTAGAATGTGCTCAACAGTCGGTATGAAACACGAAACCAAATAAGGCTCAAGAACTCCAAGAATCAATTAGCAACAAAGAAGTCACTAAAGAAGACAAAATTAAAGCTATCATCACTTGCATCAACAATTTGCACAACCAAATGGTGGTGTTGAGATACAAAAGGCTAACAAGGAACATGCATGATGATAATATCAAACCTATCCACCAAAGTTTAATGGTTTGGTATTTGCTTTTAGCACTCAAGTGAGACCTCATGCCTTGGTATTTGAGAAATTTTATATGCTACTAATGAAATAGGAGAAGAAGCGATGGAGATACTATAGAAACGAAGAGGATGGCAAAAACAAGTTTCAAGGAAAATGCTTCTACTATAAGAAGAAAGGACATTGAATTATAAATTGTCATGTCAATAAGGTAGATGAAAAGAATGATACCCTGAAAAGTAAAAGGAAGAAGTCAACCAATATGGCTAAAGTAGGGCTAAAATTTTAATGACAACCATTGAGGAAGTATATTCCTTGACACAAGAAGCATCTACTGCTAACTCGTGGATATTGGATAGTGGTTCCTTTCATCATATGATCAATAAGAAATGTCTATATAGTCCTACATATGCTCTACAAGATCCCCATCACTATGACAGTTGGCAACAATGCAAAATGCCCTTCTAAGAGCATATATACTATTTATTTAATTACTGCCAAGGGTAAAGTTAAAAATGCTTTGGATTGTTGTATGTCTAGAGATTTAAGGCAAATATATTGTCATGTTTCCCATAATTGAATTTGACCATGAAGTTAGATTCACTAAGATAGGTGAGGAAAATTTCAACAATGCTTGTTATTGGCAAAGGTGAAAAAAGAAACTTGTGTATAAGCTAAGTGCTTTAACAACCACTACTAAAGTGGGCATTGAAAGATTTGGTCACATTAAATTTGTAGTGTTAAAGGAGATGCAAAAGTGAGGTATGGTTGCTCACCTGCCTAACTAAAATGAAGAAACCATTTGAAGCTTATATGATGAAATAACAACAAAGAAATACATTTCTCTAAGAAAGCAAGAACAAAGCAAAAGCTCCTCTATAGGAGATGCATGTTGACTTATGTGATAAGGTGCCTACATAAGCCTTGGGAAAGATGTAGGCTTACTTCTTTCATTATAAGTCTCAATCTTTTCATAAGTGTAAAAAATGGCTATAAAGAGCAAAGAGACTAAGTTTTAGTAGACGACGCCTCGTATACCTCAACAAAATAGTGGTGTTGAATGCCAATATCACACCATTATGGAAATGGCAAGGTGCATGCATAAGGATAAGAAATTCTCTAACTAGTTTCGGGTCCAAGTTGTTGATACTATAGTCTACATTGCCTTTTGGCATTTGACTGTGTATTTGCACATTGGGAGTGGATTATGCGATTGACAATTACAAAGTAGATATAATGTGCATGTAGTATAACAATGGAAAGCTGACCATGTTTCAAGTTGACTCGTTTCCCTGAAACACACACCAAAAGTGCTTTTTGGGATTTGATAATGCATTCGCATATTAGAAGTGGACTTCGCTATGTACAAGTACATCATCACTACATGCGTCTTGCAAAACTTCATTTCGCTTTCCATCTTGGCCAAGTCCATTTGTCACGTGGAAAGTATCATGTTCCAACTTGCACGAAAAGTCTTCAAATGTAACATTCCAAATTCAACAAAGATATAATCATGTCAAAGAGTCATGTTTTGCCGTTAACCATGCATGTCAAAATATACATAATCAAAACAAAAATGCAGCTCTTCTCCTGGTGGCTACAAAAATGCCCTATTGCTTAAAGATTCGGCAACTCTTATTGCAAGTACAGGGAGTGGAAGACACACCCTCAGACTATCCTGTACCTAAAAATCCTGTAAGGAAGAACTCCTATTGCAATTACAAGCTTGGATGGCATGGAACAAAGATGCCTTAATATCACCTCACTGCGTGCCTTCTAAACTGACCCGTAAGCAGAACTCTCGCTCTCTTTTGTTATGATAACTCCTTTGATTGAAAGATTAAGATACATTGGTGGTGAATCTCTCAGATATATCACTGCACATTGTAGTAGGAATCTATTATAGCATCAGCAAGGTAGCTGCACTTTGCAGAAGATAATCCTGCCAATGAAATGCGCCCATCTTTTGTCATGTATACATGCCACTTGTCTGTCATGTTTTCACTCTGCTTGCAGACATATTCGACCATTAGTTATGGTTTAAGCTAAGTCCCGCTGGGAAGGGAACTGAACTAATGTAACAAATGCATTTGCATATAGGACTTGCAAGCATTACCTGGGACTTGGAGAGGCCAGTAAATGAAAACATCCCGATCTGTTTGAGAACAAAAGACCAGTCCTTTTCACTACTGTCCTTGGCAGTAAGTTCATCATACAGCTTTTGCCGTACTTGCTTGATTCTGCCAGCCATCAACTGCATCTCTGCCCTCCATTCATCAAACAATACAGGATCTCCGACAACATTAGCAACAATCCGAGCACCATGAACAGGAGGATTTGAGTACATAGGCCTAGCTAACCGCTTCAATTGGCTCTTAATCCTGTATCAGCCAAAGGGGTAGCTCTGGATCATGAACCAAGTCACCCTAGCAACTCAATTAAAAAACTGATTAGAGATCACAAAACATCAAAACTCCAGCTTACCGAGTGGCAACTTCGGGTGAAGATGTAATGACATTTGTGGCTCCAATCCGCTCAGCATATAATCCAAGGTTCTTACTGTAGGACTGCGAAATAAACAACTCCATCCCACGAGCAGCAAATCGTCTTACGGAACTGGCATCATCATCAAGACTGCCACTGGCAAAGCCCTGATAAAGAGGTACACAGACTGGCATGATTTCCTTTCCATCTTTGAATGCCATAACGTTCAGCCAACACCAGATAATTCTAAATATCTACATAAATTCAGTAAAGTTCAACGGGAAAGAACCTAGACTACTGGCAGGAGATAGCTGACAACAGGAAAGAACTGGACTACTGGAAGGAAAGAGCTGACATCAAAATCAAGGAGAAGTTTTCAAAGGGAAAAATATAGAGTGTATTACCTGATAGGCCACATCAAAGAAAGCAGTGTGACCTTTCTCTTGAATAACATCAGCAATGATCTCCCATTGCTCTGGAGTAGGATCAATTCCTGTGGGATTGTGTGCACAGCCATGTAACAGAATGATTGAACCTGCAGGAGCAGCCTTCAAAGAAACACATTTTACATTTTTTCGCTCTGTTTACAGGTCATCTGAACGCTGAACTGCATAAAACATCTAAAAAACCTTGCGTACCTTAATATCGGATATCATCCCATCAAAATCTAGACCAACTGTCTTTGGATCAAAGTATCTATACTCTGACCATGGAACACCAGCATCATTCAAAATATTCTTGTGGTTTCCTGCAAAAGTTGGAAATTATGACTCCAGCATAAGGGTCAGTGGGATCCATGCAAAACTGTGCACCTACACAGCATAGACTGCTGTTGCCAGTGAAGCGCAGTGAGCAAAAATTTCAAGAGAAGACTGAGCTTATCACCCCAAGTTGGAGAAGAAATAAGCACTTTTGCTCCAGGTAGGTATCGCTGGATGAAGGCCGCTGCAAGCCGAAGAGACCCTGTTCCTGAGAGCGACTGAACTGTGGCCACCTATGGAAGAGTGCAAAACTTTTAGCACAAATGAAATCACAAGAGTTGCTTACATAGAAAGGCAAAAATGGACATTGTGGATTGCAGATTTTACTCTTCCTTCTTTGATCACTGGATTATCAGCTCCAAGAAGTAACTCTGCAGTGGCTTTGTTGAAAGCTGCTAACCCCTCAATCGGAAGATACTACAACAGAAATTAAGGTTGCCAGTCAACCATCAATAGACTTGTGCCCCTAAAACTGACATGGCTATCAATCACCATCTAACTAGCTACAAAATCAACGGACTTGTATGCCTACAGCTTTATTGCAGAGATGAAATTTCAGAAAATTTCATACTTCTTTGTTCTCGCCCTTCTCTAACATAAGCTTTTCAGCCTGCATGAGAAATAATTCGCATTTTGTCAGATTTGATACATTGATGCAGAACTCAAGAAACTTGAAGTCGAAAAAATAGCCCCACCTTCTTCACAACATTCAAAACATAAGGCTGCAGGTCCTCTGTCCTGTAAGCTCCCACCCCTAAATTTAGCTTCAAATCGCTTGTGTCCGCTTTGAATGCCTCAGACACTCCCAAAATCGGATCTGGAGGTGCCATGGGAACAGCATGGAATCGAGATGCTTCTGTTGCAACTGTCATGGTCACCTTGCTCACAGACTACATCGGATCAAATGAAAGCACGGGTTAGAGGAGGAGATCTACCGAGTTCTTCTCAGACCTCAAGTTGAAATTGACAAATCTGTGTTCAGAAGCAGATTTTAGAGGTGCAATCTAAGAAGCATTATTCACTTGTCTAATCGGTTCTTGATATGAAATCCATGGAGCATAACTACTTGTTAGATACTTCGATTAATATCTTCTCAGACCTCAAGTTGAAATCGACAAACTCTGTGCTCAGCAGCAGATTTTGAAGTGCAATTGTTAGATACTTCGATCATTAGAGAAATCATCTCAGTTTGAGGAAAGTCCTAGACAAATTTTGATGTTTGATTTTCAGGATTGTCTTAAGATTTTCATGCATATAAGTGAACACTGTTTGATTTGAGGATCTAAATGGAACACGAGGGAGACGTTCTGTGGCTGACCTTCAATTTCAAGCTGGAATGATCGTTCTGGACAGCAGCTTTTCTAAGGCCACAGAAGTTGCGCGCTGGTGAGCATATCTGAGGCAACAAGGGAAAAGAAGAAAAGCGTGAAAAGGTAAGAGAGGCAAACAGATGAATCGGCAAGATGAAAATGCTGAGAGGAATTACTACCTGAGGCACGGCCTGGGAAGAAGGAAGGGTGGCAGTGAGATTGGAGGCGGAGGAGGTCGTGGAAGCCATGGCATGCGACATGTCGAAGATCTTCGAAGAGTACCGCGGTAGGTGAACGCGAGCGAAGTGTCGCGCGAGGGTTTCCTTTCAGTAAACAGAAGGCCGTCTCTTCGATGAGGGTGACGATTATAACGATGCGAGAGAGAGAAAGGTGGGGGAGAGAGAAAGATCGTAAAAACGATGGACCACCAATTTCCGATTATTATTGATATTATTACTCATTACGATTTATTAGTATTATTATGGCTATTATTATGTGAATATCTCGGCCTTCCTCCCTTTTCCTGCTCTTCACGCAAATCACAAATGGAAACCGCGTCTCAAGGGAAAAAGCACACGTGACCCCCATCACCTCTCACGGCGCAGTTGTTTCCCAATAACATGCCAACACGTGCCCTAACTGAGAGATAGCCAATCACCAGCTTACACGTAGGCGGATTTGGGTCCAAGGCTCAAGCACCCATGCCTAACTTGAAACTTCCCATTTGTTACAAAGTAATGACAATGTTTTTCTTCTTTAGCCTGCAGGCCCCTAAACCCTAAAAAACAGGAAGAGTCTCTCTTGCATTGCCTATTGATATTTTTCACATCATCGACAATATTCATTATTGTGTCAATTCACATAGTAAACACAACAAAAAGGAATGCAGCATAACCCTCATTGAACATAGTTTCCAGCATATTCAATTTAGCATTCAAGCATCTACCTTTTATTTTAGAGATTCTCCATAAGCATGTTAGTTGCCAACTTTGCGTCCTTTACACTTATCTTTTCTTTCTCTAATGGTTGTTTCTTAAACTTTTTGAGGCTTCTTATAATTCTCCTTTCCTCGGGCTTGATTGCATCTCTGTTCTTCACTATCAACATCCATAGATTAGCCTTAATACCTCATCATGGAATACAATTGAGTTCCTTTTTTACCACACATCCCCTAAATACAAAGCTCTTAATAGAGTGGGAGGGAGATTATATGAATATTAAAAATGGTCCTAAGTCCATTTAAACCTTCTGGGATTATTTCAGTAAATTTTGTCTAGCCTCAAGATCTAAGATTAACTATAGTAAAACTAACTAACGTTCCACGGGTCCGCTTCGCTACCTCGAAGCGGCAAGCGAGAACGCATGACAACTTCACTCAACAATCCATTTCTCATCTTTCTCTCTCCTCTTTTTCCTCTATGTTTCTGTTTTTTTTTCTTTACTTTGTGTCTCTCTCTCCCCCCCCTAAATTCCCTATGTCTAATTTTCTCTCTCTCTCTCTCTCTCTCTCTCTCTCTCTCTCTCTCTCTCTCTCTGTGCTGCCTTCTATTTTAGTTTATTTTTTCTCCTCTCTTGGTTCTCTCTCCCCCCCTTTTTTCTCTCTTCTCTCTTCTCTCTTTTCCTTCTCTCTTCCTCTCCTCTTTTTTCCTTTTTCTTCTTCTTCTCTCTCCTTTTCTTCTCTCTATCTCTCCTCTCTTTTTCTTCTCTCTCTCCTCTATTTTTAATTCTCTATATTTTTAAATTTTATCTTTCCTCTCTATAATTCTCTCCACATGTTCCACCCCCCCTCTCTCTCTCTCTCTCTCTCTCTCTCTCTCTCTCTCTCTCTCTCTCTCTCTCAAATTGTGTGAAAAACTATGCTCGAAAAACTTTGAATTAAAAAAGCTTTCAAAAATATTTAATTAAAAAACGTTTAAATTAAAAAGTTTAGTCTAAGTGAGAGAGAGAGAGAGAAACTTTTGATTTAAAAAGAAGTTATTAAAAAGGGAGGGAAAAAGAAAGAGAGAGATTATAAGTGAGAGAGAGGGGAGGGGGTTTTAATTAAAAAAAGGGAGGTGAGAGAGGGGGAAGAGGCTTTTAATGAAAAAAGGGAGAGGGAAGAGAAAATGAGAGATTACATGTGAGAAAGAGGGGAGGGGAGGGGTTTTGATTGAAAAAATGAGGTTTGAAAAAGGGGATAGGTTTGGGGCTTTCCGAACCTATAACAAAAATAATATAGTAGTAAGATGTAGAAACTCTAATCAAAGACCCTCAAGTGCTTTTAAACAATGGTTGTAATCTTCTAAGAGAAGGTTAAGTTTTCAAAATTCTAGGCGCTCCTATGAGATTTATTTTTAAGATGGGACTAGCCAATGACCAAGTTGAAAAGCAAGCTTAACTTCTAGAATAGTTTTTAGAAAGGTTTTTGTCTTTAGCATCATTGTTCTTGTTGGGGGTAAAGGCGTCTCCGCCTAGCCGCCCGTGTATTACTACACTGTTAGTCACCGCCACTGCACACTACAGATGGCGGGCGCCCGTCTCACTGTCACTTTATTCTTTATTCTTTTAGTGACAGTTTGAATAAAGGAAGTCCCGGTCACACATTGTGACTGTTGGAGTTCCCATTTCTTGTCTCTCTCTTTCTTGGTCTTGTTCTCCCGCCATAGCTCTCGAGTGCAAGTTTCGATCCTTCTCACCTTTCAACTGGTATCAAAGCATGACTTCCTGACTCTTGAGCTTGGCTCGTGGCATTCTCAGCTTCCCATCGACTCCCCACTTGCATTGGGTCTCCTTCCTGGCAGCCATAGCTCATTCTCTTGAGCTCCCGTCACTCCTCGACTTCCCGAGCTTCTTCCCAGCCTATTGAGGCACCATCAGGCATTGACATTGAGGTATTGCTTCATTATTTTAGAGATTTATCTCAGTCCACAGGTCTAGGTACACAGGGTTTTCACAGGTTGTGGGTAGCCATAGCTCACACCTCTTGGAGCTTCCTTCACCTGGATATTGCTTCCAGCCTATCAAGGCTTGCTGAGGCTTGGTGTAGGCCTTCTTTGGCCCCTATTTGTGCCTCATTTAGGCCCCATTGTTGACACGTGGGATAGTAGACCCCCCCAGCCATCTCACCTTTTTTTTTGTGCCTGTTTCAAAATCTGGCCCAAAAATCACTCTTTTTGTCATATCTCGGGCATTCGAAACCCGATTCAGGCAAGGTAAGAGTCTAAGTTGGGGTTTTGACACACTTCGAACGTGATAGTGATGTCGGATTTGCCAAATTCTGATGATAGAATATTCTACAACAGATTTCAGGTCTGAGACAGCATGTATTTGTATGCCTATGGCTTATGTGATTCTTTTATTGAAGTCTATTGATACAGGATCACTAATGGATGTTATGCCTCTTATGTGAGACACATTTGGAGTTGATTTAGCTTAGCCATTATCTATTTTGAATAATCCTGGATCTGTCCAAAACATGGCAGCCACCTGTTACTTCAATTTTATGCTTACAGGTCTTGGCATTTGATGCCCGATTATGCCTGGTTGGTGCCTATACATACGGGAATGTATGCCTATGGTTTGCCTATGGATTTGAGCTTGGATTGAGCACTAATTTGCTCAGTTTATAGAGGTTATATGCTGCTAGAAACTTCAGGGCTGAAGCTATTTATGCTACAATTGGGTTATGCCTATTGGTCACGGGGTGCTCTCGGCTACTCGGTATGATGTCATGATGTATTTGGACTATGCCACATGTCTTGTTTATGCTCCGGAATGCTTTTGAGCTGAGATTAGAGCTCGATTTGGGTTTGACTGTCACTTCTTTGCAGCTAGTGTTTCATCTATGACATGGTTTATGCCTAGGCTACCCAGTACGTGTTATGATGTCTTGGTGAATGCTTTATGCTTTGGTTGTGGATAGCAATTGTTTGAGCTCGTCTCGACATTCATTTGAGTATTCCCTTGAGCAGTTGGACATTGACTTGGATTTTTCCGTTACAACTTGGCTTTTTCCATTACGACCTTAGATGCTATTGTTGATGCATTGTCTTGGTTACCTGTCTTTGGTACTCTGACTTGGTTTGATTGAGCTATTAAGCTCGTTTATTTGCCTTTTGTGCTAGTGGGAGCATCTTGTATGCTTGACCGACATTGAGCAGGAGGTTTATGCTATTTTGAGCATTTTGCAGATACTTGAGACTTTGGGATCTCTTACACTAAAATGTTGCATGGTTCATGCATTGATATCTTGGAGTTGCTTTTGACTTGAGCTTGGGCTTTGCACTCTTGTGAGCGTATACTGGTGTCAGGTCTTGCCAATATTATGTATACTTTGCCCTACTGTCCAGGAGGTATGCCTACTCATCACTGACGGATGCTTTGGTGACATGTTTGGGTGTTTGCTCAGGGTCTTGATGACTATTTGGTACTGATTTATGCCCATTTATGGCTGGTCATGTCTTGGTTGTCATTTATTGACTTGGTGCAATGATTTGGTCAGCAATTGACTCTTACAGTACCCTGATGTCATTTATTATAGCAAGCATATAACTCTGGATTGACATGGATTTTTCATACTGAAATATTCTGAAATGATGTACTTTCACTAGTACTTGGTGGGCAGCAGCTTTGGTTACACTTCTCTTGCCATTTTCTCTCGATTTTAGTGATTTTTTGGTCATTTTCTACAATAAACAGCAAGCAGTTTTGAATTGTCTACAGTCTTCTAGCCTGCATTATGGCGAGTTTGTCCACTGATCATGCTATTTTCAACATCATTAAGCTTGATGATACGAATTACTCTTATTGGAAGAGCCATATTTGACAGGTGTTGGTGTAGAAATTGCAGATCAAACCATTGAGGTTGAGCAGGCATTCGCCTGCAACTATGCCAAATGAGGAATGGCTTGAGCTTGATGAGTTATGCAAGTCCACTATTGTATTATCTCTCGCAGAACAGGTTCATTACAATGTATTTGAGGAAGAACAGAGTGCATGGCAGTTGTGGGATAAAATCAAGAATCTCTATGACAAGAAAAGTCCAGCGAGTCAGATGTATTGGCTGAAGCAGCTTATGGATCTGCGCATGAAGGAGAATGTGACCATGTCTGCTCACTTGAGCCATTTCCATTTTATACTCAAGAACTTGACTTCACAGGACATCACTTTTGCAGAGGATGTCACTCCTCTTTTCTTGCTTGGTACTCTTAATGAGTCATGGGATGTATTTCGCACTGCATTATGTGCCTTTGCTGCTACCTTGAAATTATCTGATATTGAGAGTACTCCTCTGTAGGAAGACATTAACCACAAGAATTTGGATGCCTCTCGTGTGTCGCATGCTATGATAGTTAGAGGCAGGAATGATGGATATGGAAAGCATGGCAGTGACAGTGGCCGTGGATGGGATTCTCAGAAATCTCAGTCCAAGTCTTGTGGAAAGTCACGCAGCAAATCCCGTGGCAGGAATGCAGATATTACTTGTCACCATTGTAGGAAAAAGGGCCATATTAGGCCACAATGCCACGAAGTGCGCAATGAAAGGGGCAAAGATAAGGGGAAAGACAAAGTGCAAGATAAGTCTTCTGATCGTAGCATAGTGCCTGCAAAGTCTAGTGTTAAAAATGAAGAGATCAATGTTATGCAGCCTGAGGATGTTGATGATAATGATTATATCCTTGCAGCTTCTTCTAGTGCTTCGCAGATGACAGAGATACACTCTATGTATGCACAGTGTTGGCTCTTGGACTTAGGTGCGTCCTTTCATGTGACACCTTACCGAGAGTGGTTTCATTCATACCGTACTGTTTCGAGTTTTGTGCACTTGGGTGATGAGAGCTCTCTTGATATTGTGGGCATTGGTGATGTTAGACTGCAGTTTCCTTCTAGCAGTAGTTTTGTTATGCAAGATGCACGTCATGTACCTACTTTGACACGCAGTCTCATGTCAGCTGGACAACTTGATGATGCAGGTTATCATGTATCTTTTAGAGACTCTGCATGGAAGATCACTCGTGGCAGACTTGTGATTGCGAGAGGTGCCAAGGCTAGTAGCCTCTATTCCTTGATTATATCCGCTTCTTCCCTTGATAATGTTTTGTTTATGGATTTTATCCCACATGTATCTCTTTGGCATGCCTATTTGGGCCATATGTCTTTGAAGGAAATGAAAATGCTTTCTGGTTTGTAGTACTTACCGCCCCTTGATTATGCATGTTTTGATTCATGTGAGCATTGTATTTATGGCAGGCAGACTAGGTCTACGCATAAGAAGTTTGGTAGGCCACGCATGAGTGAGTCCTTGGCATTGGTACATTCAGATATCTGTGGGCCCATGCCTTGTCAGTCTATGGGTGGTGCCAAGTATTTTGTTACTTTCATAGATGATTTTTCACAAAAAGTTTGGGCTTATCCCATTAAGCTGAAATCCGATGTCTTGCCTGTGTTTCAGAGATGGCTTGCATTGGTTGAGAACCAGTCTGGGTATAGGCTAAAATACCTAAGGACAGATAATGGGGGTGAGTATGTCTCACGTGCTTTTGAGCAATTATGTGATGAGAGCGGTATTAAGTGTCAGTTGACGGCCCCCTACACCCCACCTGAATGGTTTGGATGAGCGGATGAATAGAACCATCTAGGAGCATGTACATAGTATGCTTAGCCACGCAGGCCTACCACTGAGCTTTTGGGCTGAGGCAATTAGTATAGCTGTGCATGTTATAAACAGATCACCTTCTAGTGGTTTGGATTTCCAAGTTGCAGAGGAGGTATGGACTGGAAAACCTCCCTCTTATGTGCATCTCTGTGTCTTTGGATGTGAGGCATTTTGCCATGTGCCTAGGGACAAGAGAAGTAAGTTGGATCCTAAGAGTGTCAAATGCATTTTCCTTGGTTATGGGGATGCCGGCGAGATGGGTTACCATCTTTGGGATCCGCAGGCGCAGAAAGTCATCCGCAGTCTTCCATGAAGACAAGATGCATCGACAGCCTGAGAAAGTTGTTGAGATCCACGGGGTCATATTTTAGGAGGAGCCGAGAGCTCCCGCACACAGCCAATTGGACGGCCTATAGCTGTACAGATACTCATGGTCAGGGTGTTGGACAGGCAGCTGGGTAGGCAACAGAGCCTACCATGAGACGGTGTGCTAGAGACAGACGTCCACCTGATAGATTTCAGCCGTCGATGCATTATGTCTTGGTTACAGATGTAGGTGAGCCTTTCACTTATGATGAGGCTATGCGTAGGGGTGACAGTCACTCTTGGGAGAGGGCTATGTAGTCTGAGATAGACTCCTTGCATAAGAATGACACGGGATTTGGTTTCCTTGCCTATGAGCAAGAAGGCTTTGCCATGCAAGTGGGCGTGCAAGCTGAAAAGTACCCCTAGACACCCCAAGCCGGCATACAAGGCTAGACTGGTAACAAAGGGTTTTAAGCAAGAGCATGGTGTGGACTTTGATGGGGTCTTTTCTCCTGTGGTTAAGATGACCACCTTGCGCTTAGTCTTGGCTTTGGTTGCTCAGTTTGACTTCGATTTATACCAGATGGATGTGAAGACGGATTTCTTACATGGGGACTTGCATGATGAGATTTATATGGAGCAGCCTAAGGGCTTTGCAAAACCTGGCAGGGAGAGCACCTAGTGTGCAAATTGAAGAAAAGTCTTTATGGCTTGAAGTAGAAACCTAGGGAGTGGTATCATAAGTTTGATGCCTTTATGCAGTCACAGGGCTACATCAGGAGTGCTATGGATCTGTGTCTTTACACGAAGAAAGCCCGTGATGGTTCTTTATTGATTTTGGTATTCTATGTGGATGATATGCTGATAGCAGGGAAAGCTCATGATGAGCTAGATGCTCTTAAGGCTCAGCTCAAGAAGAGCTTTGAGATGAAAGATCTGGGACAGTCCGCTCACATACTTGGTATGTGCATTAGACACAACAGGCATCAAGGACTCCTCTACTTGTCACAGAGGGAGTATATTCATAAAGTCCTTGAGCGCATTCGCATGCAGGACGTAAAGCCTATTGATTGTCCATTGCCTTCTTATGTGAAGGTATCACAGGCTGATTGTCCGCAGATAGATGAGCAAAGGGCCGAGATGGCCAAGATTCCCTATGCATCCGCAGTGGGCAGTCTTATGTATGCTATGATCACCACTCATCCAGATATTGCCTTTGCAGTTGGTGTTGTGGCACGGTATATGGCTACACGTGGCAAGAAGCATTGGGATGCCGTGAAGGGTATCATGAGATACCTAAAGGCCACTGCAGATATGTGCATATGCTATGGCAGCCAGGATACATGAGTCGTGGGGTTGGATGTCCAAGGTGTAGAAATGCATGGCCCCCTACACTTGAGAGGCCGAGTATGTTGCAGCCCACTAAGGCTTGCAAGGAGGCCATTTGGTTGGGTCGTTTGGTTGTTGACCTTGGTATTGATGTTATCCCTAAACTGCATTCGGATTCTATGAGTGCTATTTAGTTAGTCAAGAATCCGGTCTTCCATGTGAAGATGGAACACATTGAGGTGAGGTATCACTTCATACGTGGGGTCATTGAGGACAAGTGTGTTGACCTTGTCAAGATCTCGACTGACCAGAATCCTACAGATCTGCTCATGAAAAGAATCTTACAGATCGCTTTGCCTTCCTTAGGAGGTTGATGGGCATGGGATAAGATGACATCTTTCCTCATCCTGTTGTACATGTGTACATGTTGTACCGTCTTTCTTTTTTCTTTTCACTCCTCACTAGGCCAGATTCGTCTTTAAGTGGGAGGTTGTTGGGGGTAAAGGCGAATCCGCCTAGCCGCCTGTGTATTACTACACTGACAATCACTGCCACTGCACACTACAGGTGGCGGACATCTGTCACCGTCACTTTATTCGTTATTCTTTTAGTGATAGTTTGAATAAAGGAAGGCCCGGTCACACATTGTGACTGTTGGAGTTCCCATTTCTTGTCTCTCTCTTTCTTGCTCTTGCTCTCCCACCATAGCTCTCGAGTGCAAGCTTCGATCCTTCTTACCTTTTAGTTCTTAAGCACACTATTTTCCCTCCTATCATTTACTTTCTTGCCGATTGGAATTGTCCTCAATCAAGCCTCCATGAGTTAGAGACACTTTGTAGGAACCTCTCTTTTTTCCCCAATTTTTTTTTGGAACACATGCATCCTGCCCAAAGTGGAAGGTGGTTTGGGGCTCTTTGATCTTAGAAATTTAGCCAATAGATGGATGCCGAATGGGTGGTTACATGGTGGGAGCATCAATTGTCGATGGAAATTGTAGTGTTTGGAATCAAAGTTGAAGGTGGTTTGGGGCTCTTTGATCTTAGAAATTTAGTCGATAGGATGGATGCCAAATTGGTGGTTACATGGTGGGAGCATCAATTGTCGATGTGGAAATTGTAGTGTTTGGAATCAAACCTCATCTTTATAACAAAAGACACAAACAAAAGGAAGCTTGTCAATACTTTGGCAAAATTATCAATGATGGACTATTTAGAAGATTTGAGGAAGCAACTAAACCAATGCAAACAATGATGATGATGCTACATGTAAAAGCCTATGGTGATGGCAATGACACCATTTGTAGAGTATATGTTTGAACCTTGCTACTTTGAGCTAGCTTGTGACTTTAATATTATTATACACTTGGACTCATGGTCTTGTGCCATAACATTTTTTTCTAAGGGCCAGTTCTCCCATTGTTGAGTATTACATTTGAATGAGCACCTGGTGTTGCTTCTTCATGTTGACATGGTCCTATTTTTGGGCTAGTGCATGACATGAGGAAGGGCTCTATAACATTTGATCTAACATGCATAAACAAATGTAAACATAAGACTTCATGCCATCAATAGGGCATCCATAAAGCTATTCAAAATCTATGAAGAGAGAAAAGATGGACCAAAGATGCTAGATATACTCAATGTCCCATCCCCATAAGGCACAATGCTAGGAGTTATAAGATGTTAGATCTACTCAATGTCCTATCCTCATAAGGCACCACCAATTATCCATGATACTCAAAGTTATAAGGCCCCCATTATGGGGAGAAGCCATGTGTAAGCCCAAATATTGGTTAGATCCTAGCTTGCATGTCACATAAGATATATGTGACTGAATGGCAAAAAGGTGACCTTTGTGGGTCTAGCCTTTGGGTTAGGTAGAGTAGTTAAGTCGATAGCAACTTGAGGCACACATCATCAAGTTTTAGGGTATGGGAGTTATCAAGAACCCATATTTTGGGGTTTGGGAGCTATGGAATTGAGCTCTATTTAGGGGGAAGTGACCTCTAACTAGGGGGCCTTAGTGGGGCCACTAGCTTCCTTAGGAGGGGTTTAGGGGAAATGACCTTAGCCTGATGGTAAATGGAATATTCATTGGCCAACTAGCAAAGGCCCATAACATAGTAGGCTTCTCAAGCTAACCTAACCACCTCCATAGACTATAAAAGGAAGCCCCCCTCAAAACTATGATTATCTATCTTTCTATTAACTCCATTAGGCAACAAGTGACGAGAAGGAAAGCAAGGACAATGCACTAAAATTGTTTATAATAGTGCAAGTTTTGGTCATGCCAAGGAGATCAATGCAATTCGAGTGTCGTGCACACTATCTTGCAAGTTGTAATAATCTTTGTGGAGTCAAGTCCCACTTAGCTTTAACATCTACTTGTTCAAGTGTGTACCAACTTCTGAGTGAGTGTTTTTCTACTTGTGTTCTATGGCCTAAAGCTCTTGTGTGTGCCATTAAGAGAGGAAGTGAGAGAGGGAGAGAGTGAGGGAGAGAGGGTTGCAAGGGGAGTGTGAGGGGGGATAGATCATGAAGCACTTGACAATCCTCCACCTTCTTTTACCTTAGCATGCTTGAATCGATTGCCATAAGAGCTAGTGGTGGATTGTGCATTCAATTTGAGAGCTTGTAGGAGAAGGCAATGCCACTTAAATCATAAGACCACCTTGGCTTGCTAAGACTACAATGATGAGTGAGCTCCATGTGTGTCTACTTTAAACTTAGTCCCATTGGTTGCTTTTGCTACATGTGAGAGTAGCCATTGCATGAGAGAGATGAGAGACTAGGTGAGAGTTGGTTTGCCTTTGATGGTTGAACTTCTAAAACAATAGAAGCTCCACATGTGTCCTGGCTATTGAGTCTGGGTACATTTTGGTTCTAGTGCCAAGATAACAAAATCAATCATCCGAGGCATTCACCTCTCTACATATGGTGAGGACAAGATTAAGGGACTTTTGATTTTTAATTACATGATACCTGTTTTCGAAACATGCATGGTTAGATTAGGAAAGGAGAGAGAGTGTGGTGTTGATATTTCTCTTTGTCACAATAGATTGTAGTAGGTTATTGTAGAATTTAGTAGTAGTCTCAAGTAGGAATAGAATAGGTTAGGAGTAGGTGCACCCCAAATGCATATTGTAGAACTCCAAGGGGAAAGACTTGGAGTGGTTGAGAAATGAACATGATAAGGGAGTCTCTTCTAGATAGAACTAAGAGATAGCACTTGAGTGTGAATCCAAGTGTACCCATGCGAGGGTAGGAAGCATTCGAAAGTGGGAGACCTAAAGGGAATCCAAGTGTAACCATTTGAGGGTAGGAAGCATTCGAAAAGTGGGAAACCTAAAGGGAAAAGAGTTCAAAATCAAAAAGGAAAAAATAAGTGCATAAGAAAACAAGTGACATGGGAAATCTCTCTCTGAGAGGGTTAGATGCCAGGGGTTGACATATATATATATATATATATATATATATATATATATATATATATATATATATATATATATATATATATATATATATATATATATATATATATATAAGAGAGAGAGAGAGAGAGAGAGAGAGAGAGAGAGAGAGAGAGTATGTGTCAAGGAGAGATGGCCTGAGTTAGGGTAGAAGAACGAATGACAGTGAGCCTTGAAAAAGGAGGCTCAAGTGCCCACCAATAGCTGTAGTTGAATTGGATGAGAGGGAGAAGAGCATGAGAGGTGTATTTGAGTGCAAATCCGAGTATGCGATTTGATGCTAGCATAGAGTAAGAAGGGTAATCTCCAAGGGTGAAGCATTCTAAGAACAGGAGAGAGAGAGAGAGAGAGAGAGAGAGAGAGAGAGAGAGAGAGAGAGAGAGAGAGAGAGAGAGAGAGAGAGAGAGAGAGAGAGAGAGAGAGAGAGAGAGATTAAAACAAGGCATATGAGGCTTACCTATGAGCCATGCCTAATTAGGTTGGATCACTATGTGACACCTCCACAAAGCATAATAGCATATGGCCTCTTCTTTTCCTTATGATGAGATCACATTAGTGTATGGTGTGAGAGGAGGCAAAGGCATTGGGGAGTAGAAGCAGTCTAAGTAAGAGAGTGTGTGTCAAAGGAGAAAGGGAGAGTTGCATCTAGCACAACTATTCATAGCTCCCAAGGTCACTTGAGTGTGAAGCCAATCCAAAATTCACTTGGAAGAGCCATTCAAGGCATGACACACTAATTTGTGTGTGTGTCAAGGCAACATGGACTTGAGTCCCTTAAGTTAACACCCATATGAGTCATTAATTCAACAACTCACACTCGATTTGAGCCCAAACAACATTGTTCAAGAGACCATTCAAGTGGGGCGCACCCCCCTCAAGTGGAATACCATTTGAGTGAGAGAGAATCATTTGAGTCAACACACCCTTCAAGTACAAAGCATACCTGCTATCTGAGTACTAGATAGCCACTTGAGTGAATACATCATCTAAGTGTAAAAGCAAACACACCATTCAAGCAAGAATGCAATTGGAGTGTGAGAGGCCATCCGAGTCAAATGTGAAAGGGTCTAAGAAAAAACACATTGTAACAAGAGTAATACCAATCAAGAGTGGATACAACACTATCACAATAGGTTGACAAAACTATATTAGCCACATTATTCGAGGAGAACCATGACATAATAGCAGCAAAGCCTTAGGAGAAACATGAAAAACCCGGATCCTAGCAGTGACCAATTTTGCTCATCTAGGCATGAGCCCCCATCTATTCTTAAGCCTAGGGAAACTCCTAGAACCTTGCATGAGATATCAACTAAGCAAGCCGTCATCGAACATAGAAGTGTCATAGAGTGCTTGATCGAGTTGGATGCTAAACTCAAATTATTTGCATGTGCTTACGTCCTTGCGGACATGGGCACATTCCCTAGGGAGCAGCTTGAGGAATATTGGTCATACTGGCTATCTTGGGAAGAGCAAGAATATCTTAATGAGCACTATGACAAGCTCCTACATGAATGCATGCAGCTCATCTCTAACGAGGAATCCGACAAACTACGCTTAATTATGGCATTCAATGAAGCACTTTGTCAACCAAATCTCTTAGAGATAGAGCAACTAAAGCGACAATCAAAGAGCCAATTTGAAAAATGTTAGTTTGAAAACCGCGCTACAATGGCCAAACTTGGAGCCCAGATTATGACATAGTCTTAGAGGAGAGACTGGCCCAATGGTGATCTCAAAGAGACCTAACCTATGTGGCACCAACTTCCTTTCGAGTATTGACTACCATTCGGGATTTAGACTTAGCTAGAACTAGCCAAGATAACTCTTTGATTGATAAAATTCTCACTGAGGAGGAGCTGCATGTTGCCAGTAGACTTGGACAAGGCACCGTGCTACTCGATGTTGCAAAATATCTATTGTTATTGAGTAGGTTGCCACAATTACTAGATACGTATGCCACACTCTAGTACAATCCTGAGTTCTACAATTGGTTTTTATCCTCATGAAGTGACATGGATTCATAAACGCGTACATAAATAAACAATGTGTTTTGTTACTATGTATAGAAAATACCAAAAGAAGCAAAGCCAGCACACACACAAGCAATGATAATTAAGTGCAGGTGATATGCATCAAAGTCAATGCTATGGGATTCAAATAAGTGATGTCTCTTTGAGCTGCACATGTTCATTATGGTTGAAGCATATGACTTGCATATATTCTCAAGAGTTGCCAAGTAAATGTAGGATGACACATGTCTTTGTATGAAAGTGTTCAATGTCCAAGTCACCACAAGACCACCAACCCTACAAAGAATCATTATGGAGAAAGTGATAGAAATATCAAGAACAAAGACCCATGACGGAAGCTTTGCTGGAAGATAAAATCAACCTTGCAGAAAGCACACAGTGCATTTGAGCATGGCACAAAGCATAGTCATTGACTACTCTTTCTTTCTTGGCCAAACTCTACATTCGGGTAGAAGCCACACTCTCAACAATGACAAATATTTCTTCATCAACCAGGATTCAACTTGCTAGATGCTCTGTCCCTTGCCCATGTACAACTCACTCCAGTTGCTACCTCAATTGTTTTAATGTCTCATATGTTACAAAGAGGTTTGCAAAATCTCAAGTGTATCTCTTCATCTCAACAATTATTCCTCTAGCATCGAGGCTAGTATCACAATCATCTTTGTAATATCCATTTTTCACAGCCTTTGGATCTTGACATTTCTCAATCCAAATGCAAGGTTGATAGCCTCAACGTATTGCATTGATTGGCCGAAAAAAAAGGGGAGAAAAGAAAAGAAAAGAAAAATAAAAAAAACAAAAAACAAAAAACAAAAAACAAAAAAGCAAAAGGCACCCACAATCACAGCACAACATCTAGGAGTCCTCAAGTTAGGTACGTCTAGTGACCTTGGTCAGCTGGCTCTGTCCCTAGTCCCCTAGCCCTTTACACATCCCCCACAATTGTTCAGGGCACATCAGGGCAAGACATACCTAGGGAGCTTGTCTCATAGACTTGTCACCTTGAACCATTTGCATGGTTCCTTTTCACACTCCATCTCAGTACCATCACAATCAATGGTGGTGAGCAAGGCAGGAAAGACCATGGAAAGTACACCATACTCTTCAAACACTACAAGTAGCCACCAACTACCAAAAGCTAAGATGTCAATGAGCTCAATTATGCTACATAATGTTGTCAAAATCACAAATGATGTCTCAAGAAGCCTTCAAGTGTACTTCTCCTCAACATCGACAATTTTTTCCACCCCATTGAACCCTTGCTTCATCCACACATTGCTACGAGGAACCAGACTAGCAATCTTCTGACTACGTAATATCTAAGTATGCACATGCACTCACATAATATCTGCACCACAATCTATACACAGTTTGGGTTCTCAAGTGCAAATCATTACTCTCGGCTCAACTTGTCTCCCAAACTACTCAAACTACATCTTGTGCATGATAAGAAGACTAGCACTACCCCCAGGGAGAGACCACATATGAGAGGTTTTCAATTGCAGGTATTGAAGACTCCAATGAAAGCACCATCAACTCTTCATCAACACTCAACTCTGAATTATTATCCTTTATCATTCGTCGCCCATCGCAAAATCCCCAGAACATCAACACCTGTGCCAACCCGTGACTGCAACTCCCAACAAAAACCAGCCCTATCACCAACTTCAACAACCCTATCACCAACCAATTAGGCCAACAAAGTGCCACCAACCACCTTCATCTGCACCACCACCAAAACTCCTCCAAGGTAAACCATAGCAGTCCCTTCCACCTACGTCTTCGGTGCATGCCAAAGCCTGCTACCTACGATGGTGAGTGCCATGGGATTGGCACTTGTCTAGGAGGGGGTAATGTTAACCCTTAGACAAATAAGGTGGAAAATTTGGAAAATCTAAAGCAGAAGACAAGGCCAAGGCAAAAGTGAAACAGAAGATGAAGGTGCGCCAAGAAAAATATGGAAACACAAGAAGTGCAAAAAAGTCCTAATTCAAGGAGAAAGGCACACAAGAAAAAGCGCAAGTCAATACGTTTGTAAAAGAGTGCAAAGCACACCATGATTTATTTTAAGAGCACCGGGCTCTCACCCATGCAAATTGTAAAAGTAGATGGTGTAGGGGAGCTACGGAGCTCTAATCCAAGACCTACGGACCGCTTATTGATCAAGCGTTTCAAGCCGAGCGGCCATGGCTACCTCTCACATAGCTGATGCGCAATGCCTACCTTGTGGGTGTAGTGAGCTTACCTTGATGCTCGATCGAGTTCCCTCCTCTCTCTCACACTCCGGTAGCTCCACAATCCTTGTGGCAAGCTCAAGCAACCTCAATCCCTCTACATCAAGCTCCATCCTCCATAGCCGCACGAGACGAGAGGAGAGAAGAAAAGAAGGGAAGATGAAGAGAGAAGATGGGGAGCTTCTTCTCCACGATCCCTCACTCGCACACACTCACTCCCTCACTCCCTCACACTTCCTCAATCCCTCACTCAAGTACAAGCAAGAAGGTAAGAAGCAAGAGAAGAAAAACAAGAAGCCTTAGCCACACCCAAGAATGAACTTCTCATTCACTTTTGAACTTTATATACATGCCCTACTTTTTGGGCGATCATCCCCACTTTTTACATGGCCGGCCATTAGCATAAGCCCTCTTTTCCTATTTCCCACCATTCTAACTTATCCCCTTCCCACTGATGCATACAATTGGCACAGGAGTGAGCCCGACGCTCTTTTTACAAAGATTCGGGAGCTCCTTCATATTTAATGGTGTGCTTTTACTCTTTTCTTTTCTCGAGGTGACACCGTCGTTCAGATTTTCAGAGTTTGACCTCCATCCAGGATGCCTTTTCCTTTCTTTGTCCTGTGCCTTCTTGGTTGTCTCCTTCTTCCATTTCTCTCACACTTCTGCTCCATTTTTTGTTCCTCTGTGCTACAGTAAACATTACCCCCCTCCTAGCGGAGTGCCAGTCCCATGGCACTGGGGTGGGGAGCAGTAGGGTAGTTGGAATTGGTGCTAAGTGGAAATGACAGGTAGATGACCACTGTCGAAAAGGTGGCGCTGTGATGAGGGATGGTGGGGTGTTGGTTCCTGCTGATTTGGAGAGGTTTCGGCTTGCTTTGATGTGCATGCAGGTGCTTGGCCTTGTTTACATTGTTGGAATTAGTCGTCGGCAATGACTGCCAAAATCGGGGCTCTGTTATCAGTTGAAGAACATGTGGTGCCTAGATGTAGCCAATGGCGGCTCGACTAAGTTACGAACAGCCTACAAGAGAAAGTTGTGCACTCCCTAAGGGGGTGTCTGTCTCATGGTGAGGTGTAAGTGCATGTGCAGTGGAACTGGGAGGTGGGTCTAACCTTGGGCAACCTTGGGCCAGTCCTTGGTAATGTCTCACACTTGAGGACCCAGTTCGTGCGTTGTTGGAGGTGTAGTGCATTGCAGAGCTTAGGGTGACAGGTCTGAAAGTCCTACCCTCGATGTGCCCTAAGCGTGGAGTGGGAAGAGGGGCTAGGGGTGATCCCTAGGTGCCGTGAGCAAAGTGTGTGCTTCTTTCTTTCTTTCTTTATTTTTTGAAAAAGCATTTGGCTAGTGCCGATCACCGTCAATTGAAGCGCAGGGAGGTCGCAGGCATTGGGATAGAAAGGCACAGCTTTAGAGATATTCTTTAATTGCAGCTCAGGCCTTCAGAGGAGTGGATGACAAAAATGGGTGGTGACATCTTGTGAATTGGGTGTCATTTATGTTTTCTAAGAGCTCTAAGAAAAAGGAGGGGAGGAGGGATACCCTCATCATTAATCAAGTCATGGCTCTACTATCGATGCCTAGGTTGATGTCAAAAAAGAGTAGGGGAAGGTGAGCTTCTTTAGCGGTAGGCTTTTGTTGTAATAGGAAATTGAGTAACCTAAGATAGTTGCAGGTGGTTAGGAAGGCAGGATCGTGGCAGGAGGAGAAGTCCGCGAGGAAGCAGGTGATGGATGGAAGAATATCCTGCTGTCTAAAGACTAAGCATTCCTCGGGAGTTTGGGCATTTGCATTATATATTTTAGGAAAGTCAAAATCCTCGTGAAGGGCATGTGGGAGGGGTCATTTCACTCCTCGCGGAGTGAGCTGCAAAAGGCTGTATGGGCGTCAAAATTGGTGCTCCAAATCCTCAGCCGCCACTTTGGCTGCGCCTCGTAGCCTTGGACGGATTTGGGAATCCGGTTCACCTTGTCTTCTTGCCAGTAGTCTGCAGGCTCTTGCCTGGCTCCTTTCTTCCACCCAACGGTTCGCTAGGTCATTGGCTAGCTCATTGATTTTGGATAGGATACTGAGCGGAAGCGCCCTGTCCAGGGAGCGTGGGTAGGAGAAGGACATCTCAAAAGGCCTCATCTGAAACTCCCGGTCATGCCAGATGACCAATTCTTGCGGCCAATCAATGGGGTTGGGTCCCTTCGTAGTGGTACTGGCTCATCAAAGAATTGTCTTGGCAGTGACCGGGCTCTGCGTTGTGCATCCTCTGCCAGCTCCTGTCTCCTTCTGGTGGCTGCCACAATGTGCTCCGACATGTGGGCATCTTCAGTCTTGTTTGGTGGGAGGTCTGGTAGAGGGGGATTAGGCGTTCTGTGTTGTTCTTCGTCGGCCTCTTGGTCCAAATTCAGGCCTTCCTCAGTATCTTGTTCGGACACGGCTGGGATTGTTTGCGATGGTGGTGCGGGCAGCTTCTACTCTTCGAATCCTAGGTCCTTGAGCTCCACAGTGGAGAGGCCGGCACTGCACAGGTAGTTGAATTGTTGGTCCTTTGTGAGTCCCGTGCTGGCATGGAGCTCTCATTCCTGAAGACCATACTTGAGCGCTTGGGTAGTCAATTCCAGTTTTCTTCTCACCCTCTCCACTGAATCATCGCCCTGTGCTTGGGTGACGTGTAGCACGGTGTTGAGGAAGGCTTGCCTTTGTGTGTGGGTGCATACATTGGCTACTTCAGCTCTAGATTGGGCAAGCACTCTCTTGCACTCTACCACCGCCAAGCGTTCTATTAATTGCCTGATTCGGTCAAAGTTATTTGCTTCCCAAGCGTTGGCCCTTTCATCCATCTTTTGTTTTTCCTCTTCCATCGCACTCGCTAGTGTGGTCATCATCTGTTGTTGTTCGCTCGTTAAAGTCTAGAGTTGATGCCACTCTTTGGACTTTCGAGCCAGCTGTGGTGATTTCCTTTGCTTGAGTTGTGATGCTGAATTTATGCTCTGCCTCATTAATTCGTTCTGACCTCTCCTGTGCCAGCTGCTCATGGCCCTGGATTTTTGCAAGGTGCATTCTCCGTTGCATGAAAGCCATGGCCATGTGGGCCTCAGTGTCTTCATTGGCAGCTTCCAACGCTCGCTGCAGCCTTTGTACCTCCTGTTGTTGTTCTTGCCCTTCCGTTGTGAGGGTTGAGGATTGGCCCTGTGCCATGAATTCTATCTCTCTTTCTAGCCTATTTTGCTCCTCGAGCGAATACTGAAGCTTTTCCATGGCATCCCCCTGCCCCTCGCTCGGTTCACCTTCTTGAGTTGCCAATAGGCCGTACCCCTCTAGTCTGGCCGTTCTTTGCTCTAGATTCGCATACTGCTGCACCAGCAACTTTAAACTCCGTTGCTTGGCCACCAGGTTATGTTCTTCATCCTCTAGCCTTTGTCGTAGGTGGTTCTCATTGTCTTGGGCTTCCTTCTTCTTTGCCTCCAATTGGTCTTGTAAGGCCTTGACCTCCCTTCGCCAGTTAGCCTCTTGCTTTGAAACTTCGAGCTTTAGGGCTGTGAAGGTTTCCCTTTCTTTCTCCAGCTCTAGTATGGCCACCTTCTTTTTCTCCTTTACCGCTTCCAGCTGCGCTAAGAGCTCGACCATGTAGGCATTGTAGTCTGCTCTCGGTGACAGGGGGATGGGGGCTGTGGTGGTAGATGCTTCGAGTTTTTGCCGCTTAGGGTCTTTCCTGGATTCAGCATCAGTAGTGGCAGGTCTTTTCGTGCCAGGTTCTGGGACAATCTCTGCCACCTTACTGACGAGCATTTGCATCATGCTCATCAGTTGGGCTATGTTCAGAGAAGGCGCGGGCTGTGGGGCATTTGGGGTGTCTATGGGGGTCCGCACGAAGGAGGGAGGTAGGGGATGGAGTGGTGACTTTCCCTTGCATGCGGTCATCGGGGCTGCCCTCGCGTTGCCACTCGCTTCCGCTTCATAGTGAGGACCATAGGAGTGCATTTCTTCTGGTTTGTGAGCTTCTTCAACAGACCTGTGAGTGGCCTCAGCCAACTCGGCCAGTTCCTTCATGCTCAGTTTGTAGGCTTCCTCTTCCGCCCTCCTCTGCCATTCCTCTTCTGCCCTTTTTTATTCCTCTTTAACTCTTGCGAGTTTTTCCTCCTCCTCCTTTTGCAGTTGTTCTTCCAACCCATATGACTCTTTTCGAGGCCCATTCACCTCGGCTCGCTCCCTTTTGCTTAGTTACTTCGCCCTCTTTTGGCCATTGTTGTCCTTCGTTTGCGTTTGAGGCCCGGCCTTTTGCGGGGGTGGTACTTCAGGGTCCCCTACATCGCTAACCGTCCTTTCACTCGAGACTTCCTCCTCTCGACGTGGTGAGTCTTGGTGCTCAATCTGCTCTCCTTCCACGCCAACACCCTTGATGGCCTCATCAATGATTGCTATAAGTATGCCTCCGTACCTGATCGTGGAGGCCTTGCTTGGCAGGTTTTCTCCTCGTGGATCGTGCGGTGGAGGCTGGGGAGTCCCCGTTGGCTAGCATTGCGGCTGGAGCTAGAAGGGCAGCGTAATTCTTTATAGTCTTCTGGACGAACTCGTTCCAGTCCACCTCTTTTGGGACCCCTGCCGCAATGCTCTCCAGCAGTGGTACGCTGATTCTATTCATTAGGACATTGTACCTGTGGCTGGAGAAGAGAGAATGGATCATTTTAGCCCGCATCCTTGTCATCGGGTCTAGAATGTCGGCTAGACTAATTCCATCGACTGTGTGTACATCTTCCTTTTTGACTCCCAGCATGGCGTTTTGGGCGTCTTTCCTTTTTGGGCATGAGTCCCAGGGCTCTTTCAACAGTGGTGGCATCAAGGGGCACCTGTACCCATCTTTCTTGATTACCTTCCCTTACCGTGACCATGCTACAACTTCATTCTTCATTGAAATTTCTCAAGAATTCTGCGCACATGCTATAGTCGACAGCATGCCCTACTTTCTCTACGTACTTCTGGAGGCTGCATTTGTTCATTAGCTCTCTTATGGTCGACTCCTCTGAGATAGCCTCATCCAGGTCCATGGTATGCTTGAAAGTAAATTGGCTGAAGCCCCTGTTTTGATGTTGATTCCGTATTTCTTCATTTCTGCTTCCGTAAATGGAAGTCTGCCTTGTCCTGCCATGGTATGTACCCCAGTCAACGTTATAGTTACGATTTGCTTCATTCCTAGCATATACCAAGAAAAACATGTGCGTCAGTTTACTGGGCAGACTCAAGGAGATGAAACTTTTTTAGAAACAATTAACAACCAACATCTTTTCCTTTTTGCTCCCTTTTCTCTTTTGAATTTAGTAGGGCGTTGTTAGCCTTCACCCTTTTGTTACCTCACTCGATCAGTCCCTTGATCGTCACTGGCTCTTCTTCCCTCTTTTCTAAGTGGCACGGGGGAGGGAAGGCTTGCACGGGCTGTGTGGGGTGGGCTACTTGGCCATAAGCCAGGTATACAAGTTAGGGTTGTATTCAAACTGGGCATGGCGATCAAGTTCACCTGGTTGTAAGGAAGCTTGAGTGATGTAGGTTAAGACGTCGTGGAATATGTCTCTCGAGTTGAGGCGACTAGCAATGTGCAACTCCTCCTCTGTGAGGAATTAGTCAATGTACGGGTGGGCCAGTAGCTAATCATCTAAGTGCAAGTTGCGTGTAATGGCTAGAACTCTGAATGAAAGATGTGCCACGTACATAGGGTCGCGTTCAATTGCTTTGATTGCCCTCCGTTGCTCAGCATTAGTCATGATCCGATGGCCTTTTTTCTCCCATTGGAGTCGTAAGGCATACCACAGCTATTTGCAGGAATGGAGAAGCAGAGCTGGCAAGCTGCACAAGCTCCTCCAGTTCACGTTCCGGCATAGAACAAGTGGGCTTGTAGTATGAGGTGACTAGTCGTCTGAGAACAGCTTGTTCCTTCGAGATCTCTCCATTAGCAATTATCTCGGCCGCAATTTTGGGAAACTTGATGGTCATGAACTCATAGTCCTCCCAAGTGCATGGCAACGAGCGAACATCTGACGTGAGGGGTTCGTCAAGAAGTCCTAGGTCAAGTCTCTCGTAGCTTCTAGGGAATGTAGTGAAGGTGTTGTCCAACTCCTTGATGCACGTCACTACGTCATTCCCGGAGGTCTCAGCGAGATCCTTGGCCACTGACAGGAAGGATTGTCTTTTGTACGAAGGTTTCAAACCTGCTCGTGGTGCTGGAGTAGTTGGGCTGGACACTAGTGACTCCCTTGCAGGGGTCGTTGATGGAATTGTGCACTTTGGATCATTTGGAAGCGCTGCGGCGAGCTCCCGTGCCCTAGGGATTGGATGGTGCTGGATCATCCGGTTTGGGGCACTGAAGGTGCTGGGTGACCTTAACCGTCACTGTCGTTGGTTTGACGTTCCGGGCGTCTTGTGCTTTGCCTATGCCGGTTTGTCTAGCTGGAGTGGGGCTGCCCAAAGTTGACTCCTTCGAGTGTCTGACCTTAGGCACCCATATCCAGGGGTTCCCCTCATAGTATCCCTGCGCTCGCAGGAGATCTTTCGGCATCCATCGTGGCGTAGTGGTGCACCCATGTCGATGGCGCCTGGGCTGCCTCTTAGGTTGCGACTGATAATTTTTGTGTTTAGGAGCGAGTTTCTGTGGTCTAGCAGGAGGCGGCGCTAGCCGTTTCGGCACCCACATGTGCATGGGTTCCTTGGCCATGTGGACGGCTTGGGTGGGTTTGCCTCTGGCGGTTGGGGTACGGGGTAAGGCATTCCTACCCTTTTCCTTAGGCTGGGCTGTCGGGGTCTCGATCGGCGGCTCTGCAGTTGTAGGAGGTGCAAGATGGCCCTTGCTGAAAGTAGTTACTATACACACATTGCCCATGGTCAGGTGAATGCAGTCTAGGTTGTAGTCCACATTGCAACTTGTCTGCTTTTTGAAAGTGCGCCCTAGTAGTGATTTATCACCAGCCCCTTTAGTGTTTCGTAACACATAAAAGATGACTGGGATACTCCTAGACTCGACGGAGATAGCCGCTTGGTATTTCCCTAAGAGAGGGTAAGTGTTGCCCCCAAATGGGCTAAGTTTCGCGTTCGTGGGTTGTAATTTGGGCTGACCAATGCATGTCCAATGGTCATGTGTCAAGACATTCTGGTTGGCCCCTTCGTCGATCAGAGCATCAAAAGAATATGTCCGCTCTGCGGTGATCGTGATTCTAAGGTAGGTGGGTGCCATTACTTCTTCATCGTGATTGGTTAGTTCGATGATTGTGGCCATGCAGACAGCGCGACGGGGGGTTCGCGAATCGGTGGTTCATGCAGCGGATGGGAAGGGGGATAGTACTTTTTCATGCGACTGCCATTGAAGAAGCCAATTCCTTCCCTTCGAGTGTCTCCAACTCGACATTGCCCGTTCTGCTAATTGCACGCACTCGAAAAGGCCCCAGCCCTCAAAATTTCATTTTCTATTTGTGCCCTTTCACCGAGTAGAGTAACACGAGGTCCCCGTGATCAAAGTTACGCTGGTTGACATGCTTGTTATACCACAGCTTTCGTCGCGCCTTTTCACAGATTAGAGCATGAGTGGCTAAAAGCCGAGTTTCTGTGAGACACTCTAGTTCCTCTAAGTGGTTAGTCTAAGCCTCTCTCCCCTCCCAACGCTCCTGTGCTGCTATTCTCAAGCTAGGGATAAAAAATTCTAGAGGTAGAATGGCCTCCGTTCCATAGGGCAGCCTAAAGGGTGTTTGCTCGACAGCCGTCTTATAAGCTGTCCGATAAGCCCACAAGGCAGCCATCAGCTTATTGTCCCAGTCTCTTCGTGATGTGGATACCGCCTTAGTAAGCACCTTGACCAGGATTTTATTTGTGGACTCCGCTTGGCCATTTGCCTGTGGGTAGTAGGGGGAAGACCTTCTATGAATGATAAAAAAGGTTGAGAGCAGGTGGGATATAACTTCGTTAAGGAAGTGTGCACATTGATCACTCACCAGTTCGATTGGACACCCAAACTGTAAAAAGGCCTGCTCCCACAGGAACTTCGCAGTAGTCTTAGCGTCGTTCCTTTTGGTGGCTCACGCCTCCGCTCACTTTGTCAGGTAGTCTGTTGCCACAATAATGTGGCGCGCCTGGTATTGAGCCGCTGGACTAATAGGTCCGATGAAGTCAATGCCCCATTTCTCAAAGGGCTGTTGAGCTACTATGGGGGTTAACTCCATCTTATCTTTGCGCATAGGTAACTTAGTCCTCTGGCATTCGTCGCAGTGTTTGATGAACTTAGCGGCATCGCGGAATAGGGTGGGCCACTAGAGTTGGGATTGTAATACCTAACGGGCAGTCGTGTCCCCACTAAAATGCCCACCAGCTACCCATTGTGTGCCTCTCTCAATACATCGTGCATCTCATGCTCACACACACATCTACATAACATCCCGTCCTGTCCCAACCTATAGAGTTGGCCAGCAATTAATTGGTATGGCTGAATTTTTAAGATGAGTCTCCTTAGCCTAGCTTTCTCAATAGGTCTCTCTGGCAGGACATTTTCTAACACTTGGACATCGTCTGCAATCAGCTCTAAACAAGTCCCTTTCGCTAGACAGGCCAAAGAGGTGCGCGTCCAGTAAATCGTCAAGGATGCCTTGGCCAGCAGCTTCCCCGGTGGGTATGCGGGACATGTGATCCGCCATGTAATGCTACTTCCCTTTGGGCACAACCACTGAGAAATCGAACTCCAGCAAGAGAAGTAACCACTTTGCTATACGGCCTGTGGCGCATGGCTTGTTTACGAGATATAGCAGGGGTTGATGGTCCACGTAAAAGACAAAGGGTGTGGCCAACAGGTAATGCCTAAATTTCTTCACGGCGAACACCATGGCTAGCCCTTCCCTTTCTGTAGTGGAGTGGTTCATTTCTGTTTTGGTGAGTTGCCTGCTAGCAAAGCTCACGGGGTAATCAAGACTATGTTCACCAGGTTGGCAGAGAACGGCTCCGATGGCAAATTTGGAGGCATCTATGTGTACATGGAATGCTACACTCCAGTCTGGGGCTCATAAGATGGGTGCAGTGGGGTGAGGGCCTTCTTTAACTGTTCATACGCGCGTTGGCATTCCTCAGTCCACTCGAATACAATCAGTAACTTGTACAATGGTCTAGCAATCAGCGTGTAGTTTAGTACAAAGTGTCGGTAGTATCCTATGTGGCCTAAGAAGTACTGGATGCCCTTGTAATTGGTGGGCGATGGGAGGTCGATAATGGCCCTGACTTTTGAAAAGTCAGTGGCAATGCCATTCCGTGACACTACATGCCCTAGGATGCACCCGTGCTTCACCCAGAACTGGCACTTCAAGGGGTTCAGTGAGAGTTTGTATAGTCGGCACCGTTTGAAGATGGTTCCCAGCCTCTCTAAGTGTTCGGACCAACTAGAGTGTATGCATAGGTCATCCACAAACACCTCTAGCTCGCATCGCAGCATATCCTTGAAGATTGTGCACATTAATTGTTGGAAGGTTGCAGGGGCATTCATTAGCCCAAGGGGCATAACGATGTAGGCAAAGACACGCCACTCCGTGGCGAAGGCTGTCTTGTGCCTAGTGTCGTCAGGATGCACTTGCACTTGATTGTAGCCTGAGAATCCATCCAGAAAGCTGTAAGCTTCTTTTGCCTGCTACTCTCTCTAGCATGTGCTTGGTATATGGCAAAGGGTAGTTGTCTCTCTTCATAGCGGCATTCACCTTCTTGTAATTTACACACACTTGAATCTTGCCATTCTTTTTCATAACTATCACTATGGGCGATACCCAATCTGTGTGCTCAATCTCATATATAAATCCCGCCTTCATAAGCTTATCGACCTCTTCCTTCACCGCATGAGCGTGTTTGGGATTCATAGGGTAAGGTCATTGCTTCGTTGGCACCGCTTTCGGGACCATGGGAATGTTATGGGTCACAACCCTAGTAGGATCGATTCCTCTCACTTCCTCCAAGGACCAAGCGAACATATCGACATACTCCCGCAGGAGGGCAACTAGCCTAGCCTCCTCCTCCTTGGTCAGGTCGTCAGCAATGAGCACGGGTCATGGTTTCTTGCCCTCCTCTGCTAGATCGACTTCCTTGACCCTGGCGGGTCCCTCAATTGGTTCCTTGGCTTGCCCTTGTCTCTTTGCTCCTAGCAGAACCACCATCTATCACCCTTCTTAAACTTTGTGAAGCGTTTGGGTAGGTCATGTGGTTTCCTTTGCCTCTCTCCTTCTGAGTCTCTAGTTTGCTTCCTGGTCCCCTCCTTAATCTGCTTGCGCCTTAAGTGGACTGGCAAGTCCCCTTTAGTGCGTTTGACATTAGAGGGTTGGGGTATTTCGGGATCACTCTCTGTACTGACTTCAGACTCCGAGTTAAACTCACATCCCTTGCTTGAGGAAGGGGTTTCGCCCGAGGGTTGTAGTTCAGTAGGTGATTCCGTCTTCACTATTGGGACTACCAGCGAGTGTGCCACCCCTGCTTGCTCATAATCCATAGCTCCCACCTGCTCCAGCCAAGTCCTATCGCATTCCATCCGCATGACTCCTTTTCCATCCCTTTTCCATTTCGGCCTAGAGTCTGCCTCAATCTGCTTGATTGCTCTCCCTTCAGTGTCATAATCTATCGTGTTAAACCCTTCCTTGCTCTCGTCCATCTCAGAGCGATAGTGCTCATACTCCTCATCACTGGAATCTTGCTCCTCCGACTGCTCGTCATCCCCTAGGTTCTCCTCTCCGATCTCTTCTTTGTTGGTGATTAAAGCCCAGTTGTATGATAGGTTGAGATCGTGCACTTTGGTCCATTCCCATTCAGGCCGAGCCAAGAGATCGCTTAGGGGCTTTAGATTAGCCGCTTTGCTGCCTTTCAGTTTAGTGGTTAGGTACCCTACGATTCCTTGAAGCTCGAGCTTGTTCGTGGGGGTGTGGAATGGGACATGTCTCCCTCTTGCGTGCTCCCCGCCATCATGCAGAGTGGCACCGTGGGTTCCTTTGCTGGCATGCTTGGTGACTTAGCCACTTGCTTATACAACTCTTCCTCATCCGAGAATGGCAGGTCAATGGTTACCAAGACATGCATCTAATCCCTCTCGTCCTTAGGGCAGGGAATGTACTTAGTCAACGTCCCATAAGGCTTGCGCGCTTGGGCATCACCTTTTAGCATGGTTGAGATAGCATCAAGGTCGACTGGGGTAGTTTTCCATGTGTCCATCTCAACCCTTACTGCTTCCGTCCTATTCCCCAAGAATATGAGGTTGTTTCCCCAGTCTTCAACCACTCGTGCATTCCTCATCCATGGTTGGCCTAGCAGTATATCGTAGTCCACCCCCTTCATGACAATGAAATTTATGGAGAACTGCACTCCTGCGATCTTCACTGGCCAGTTTTTTAAGACTCCAAATTGGTCTGACCTTCATTCCGTTGGCCAATGTGACATTGAACCTAGCCACTTCCACAGGCGGGTTTCCCTAGGCCTGTAGAACTACGTGGCTCAAGACATTGACCCTTGCGTCGGTGTCCACAATTCCTCTCCTTGTTGCGTCCCTTAAGGCTAGGACAGGTAGGATTGCATGCATCTCCGTGCCTTCCCAGAAAGCGTTGATGTGCAGTGACCTTGGAGCCGAATGCAGCGTTAGGCTTAGAATTTGCGTGACTGCGTCCTGCTTGTGCAAGTCAGCGGCAGCATGCTCCCCCTTTTCCTCCACCCAGTGCCTCAAATCTCGCCACAATGGAGGGTGCTGCCGAAGCAGGTCTCCCAAATTAATGGTCATTGGGGTGGTCACTACGGTGGTGAGGAGGTTGCTAGGTAGTTGGTTTTCCCCTCAGTCACCACTCTTCGGCCACATGTCGTGGCTGGCTTGTTGATAAGCTTCGTCCTGGTCTTGCCTTTGTGGCATCTTTCGTGGTGTTAGCACATTCCCCGATTGAGGTCGCGATGGCGAATCAGGTGTGCTTGTACTAGAGAGGTCCTCCATCGGATTCTCCAATATGGGTTCTACATCTTTAAGGTGTTCTTGGGCATCCTTGATCCACTCCTTTACCTTGGCGATAGCCTCGAGTTGCCACCTGGGATGAGGATATTCCCCCACCTTGGCACTACCTAGTTCCGTTGTCTTGGGAGCGGAGGTCTCTGCCTCGGCGTCTGTGACCCCTCTTCCTGCCACTAAGGTTGTAGCTTCCTTGGACTTAAGAGTGATCCTTGCATCTGCTCTCTTTCTCCTTCTCCTCTGGCTTTTCTTTCCCAGCAAGGTGGCGTCCAAGTTACTTGGCCCAGGCAGTGAGATGCCTGTTCATCTTGTTTACGCTCGCGTCATGACATGCAGTGGGGTGGGTGTGTCCTCTCCGCCAAAGGTCTCTACGCCAAACAGCCCCAAGGGCACGGAGGGCACGTTGGCCAGAATGGCTAATGGCTTCCGCCTAGGGCAGTTAGGGAACAAGTGCGTGACCCCACATTCGGCGCACCTAAGGTCTGCCTTGTTCTGATTTGCCTGTTCCCTTTCTGGGCAGCGTGATGATATATGGCCTGGATGACCGTAGGTCCAACATGAGATTGAGTCCTGGCTTGGTCCTCCAAAGCCTCTGCCTCTTCCTCTGCCCAGTGCCATCACCGTCACCGATCGATAGTCCATCAGGACCGGATTGCCCTCCTCGTCATAGGAGATGTATGGGTTTACGCAGCTCTCTTCTTCACTAGGTTCCTCCGCATAATGAACAGGAGCGTCACTGGGTGATTGGGTCACGTAGGGTCCTGGTGGTCTGGGTATGCCTGTTGGGTTCATCTCCAGCCTAGGGATGGCTGGTCTCGTGTCGTTTGGTGTTGGGAGTGCCAACTGGTCTCCCTTGCCAAGGAAGTTAGATGGCCTGTTGCCTAGGTAAGGAGGGTTGTATTGCTGCGCATACAGAAACCTCCTGGGCAATCTGCAGTGCAACACGTCATGTTCGAACCTACCACAGTTTGAACACGGTCTAGATCTAGGATCTTGACACTCGGCTGGGAGGTGGTTTCCACCACAGTGTACGCACTGCACGTGGGCTCGCGTAGGCTTCCTTATTTGTTCTTGCAAACGCACAAGCTCCATTCTCACCTTCGCCAGGTCCTGGCCTTGGTCGACTCCCTTTCCCTTATCCCGCGCGCTAGAGCTCTCTCTCTCACCTAACGTCATTGATCACTCGGAAGCCCTCTCACCTGCACCGTCCCGACTGGTGTTCCTCATGCTTTGCTCCCTCAGCTAGTCGTCTACTCTTATTGCTTCATCAAAAACCCTAGCCAGCACGTCTCTGTGTAGTGTGGAGTTACTAGCCAAGACCTTGTAGAGTTCCTCGTTATGGATTCCATTTATGAACACTGTAGACACAGCCTTTTCGTTAGGTTGCTCATTGGCCGGGATCCTCTTGAAGAGGCTACGTACATGTGTGACATAGTCTCTTACGTCCTCCTTTTCTCTCTGGCTGACATTCATCAAGTGGATGATGAGGTTGTCGGAGCATCCTGCCTCAGAGAACCTCTTAATAAAGTGGTCCTTAAGATGGGCAAAGTTCCCGCGCTCGATTGCATCCAGGCTGGTGTACCACACCCTCCCTTTATCACCTAAGAACAGCCCAAAAGCTTGGGAGTGTTGTGCAGGGTCTGTGAGGCCATTTGCTTCACAAACCTATTCGAACTGCTCCATAAAGCTATATGGGTCGTTGCTAGGTTCGTACTTGTCCAGTTGTTTCGCCACTATAGGGATCCTAGATTGCCCCTTTGCCCCTTGTGTGACCCCTAATCCTGAGAGTAAGGCTGTGGCTAAGGCTGCCGCGCCTTGCTCAGCGGACGTGTTGTCCATGAGCCACATGGCTACAAGTTCACTTAATGACAAGTTAGCCTCCACTGCCCGCTCTCTCTCCGCATTTGGTCCTACCTTTGCTGCTCCAGCCAGGGCTAGCACGCGTCGGGCCTCGTACATATCCACGTCTTGTTGGAGTCTCCTAGTCTTCTACTCGTGGTTATAGGCGATCATGCTCTCTGGTGCCCTTCTGATTGCTTTTCGTTCCTCTTCTAGGGCCGCTACTACTTCCTCTACTGGCCTACCCTAAACTACCGTCTTGGCCAACAAGTCATACTCGTTGACTAACTCTTGCACCATGACTGGAAATTCGCCCAAGTCCAGTCTGTCCTCTCTTGGTCCGCCTTGGGATCTTGACATTGCTTCCGCTTCTTGGTTCACTGGGCCGTCGATCAGCTTGAGTAGCTCTAGTGGCGTCCGATTTTCTATGTTGCGGTCCTTCGGATCTTCATGTCCTCTCAGAGCCCTACAAATGGAGTTTCCTAGTAGCCCGCTATGCCTTGGGATCCTCTCCTAGTAGTGGGTTCCTTGATATTATTATGTTTCATGTTAAGCTCCTTGTTACTAAAAATCATCGTTAATCCTATCCATGACTGGTGCTTAGTGCTTTCTAGTGCTCAGTGTGGAAGCAAGCTTTTCCCTTGCTTGTAGTGCACCCCAAGTGATGAAATCAGAAGGTGAGGTGAGGATGCACTAAATGCCTAATGTAGGCTCCACCCCACTGCCTATGGTTGTGGCTTGATGTGGCGTTTGGTGTAGGTCCTGGCCACTCTAAAGTCTTACAGAAAGACCCTGCTGCATTCCCTATCCTGCGTCAGGGTTGGTTAGTTGGTTGGCTGGTCGCCGAACGTTGCATCCAATCCCAATTATGTTAGCCCGGTGTCTAGCTATTTGGGGTGAATATTCGGTCACCTTTTCTGGTATCCAACTTCCAAGGTCAAACTGGGTTCCCTGGGGGAGGTCAAAGACGTTACCAGGGCACCCAGGACTGTGGCCTAGGTGAATCACCTTCTATTCAAGCTCTAGTTCTCTGGTCCGATTCTGGGAATCGGACGGGCTGGTTCGATTCTGGGCGGGTTTTGTCTTACTTTGGTCCGGCTTCCCTGAGTCAGACGGGGGTGGTCCGCTGCAATGGGTCGAGTGGCTCAAGTTTGGGACTCAAGACAAGTGGTCCAACTTGGTGGGATGGTCAGATTCTGGGAATTGGATTCAACTGGTCCGATTTTCAATTGGTCCGATCATGGCAATCAGACGGTCCGACTCTCGCAATCGGACGATCTGATTCTGGGAATTGGATGGATTGGTTCGACTGCGTGGCCGACGCCCCGCAAGTTGCGCACGGCGCCTTTAGGTTAATGCCTACTCTATCGAATCATGCCGCACTTTCTAAATCAATGCGAGCGACAGAGGGGAACATCTGGCATACCTCGAAGCGATGGGGCGCTTGATCGGTCAGCACTTCACGATCTCCCGCAACTCTCTTCCTCTCTCACTCTCTCCCGGGCTCCCAGTCTCACAGTCGTCTCAGAAAACAGGGTGTCAAATGTGGGCACCCTAGTTTGCTGTGCCCCTTATTACCTCCCACAGTCTGTTGTGGACTCATAGACTAATCTCATACACTCCACCAGCCAGATGTCTGAATCTGCGCCCCAACTTCCCTGTCTCCAGTAATAGCAGAACCCTTATGTTCCCTTCTTTTTCCTATCCTACCCTTAACCTATTGCAATAGAAAACAGAAAAAGAAATAAAGACAGATGGTCCTACTCTACATTCAGCAGCAAATCAAAATACTTACTTGCTCCAGGGATTAAAACCTCCTAATCCTCCTAACTATCTCAAGCACCGGTTCAGGCTGCAAACCCTACTGCCATGCTCGATATGATGCACGTGGTGCTCAAGGCTCGATTCCGCCGGTCCCGGCAATGGAACCAAAATGTAGGGGAGCTGCGGAGCTCTACCCCGGGACATACGGACCGCTTATTGATCAAGCGTTTCAAGCCGAGCGGCCATGGCTACCTCTCACATAGCCGATGCGCAATGCCTACCTTGTGGATGTAGTGAGCTTACCTTGATGCTCGATCAAGTTCGCTCCTCTCTCTCACACTCCAGTAGCTCCACGATCCTTGTGGCAAGCTCAAGTAACCTCAATCCCTCTATGTCAAGCTCCATCCTCCATAGCCGCGGGAGACGAGAGGAGAGAAAAAGAGAAGGGAAGATGAAGAGAGAAGATGGGACGCTTCTTCTCCACGATCCCTCACTCGCACACACTCACTCCCTCACTCCCTTACACTCCCTCAATCCCTTACTCAAGCACAAGCAAGAAGGTAAGAAGCAAGAGAAGAAGAAGAAGAAGCTTTAGCTACACCCAAGAATGAACTTCTCATTCACTTTTGAACTTTATATACATGCCCTAGTTTTTGGGCGGTCATCCCCACTTTTTACATGGCCGGCCATTAGCATAGGCCCTCTTTTCCTATTTCCCACCATTCTAATTTATCCCGTTTCTACTAATGCATACAATTGGTATGGGAGTGAGCACGGCACTCTTTTTACAAAGATTCGGGAGCACCTTCATATTTAATGGCACGCTTTTACTCTTTTCTTTTCTCGAGGTGACATCGTCGTTCAGATTTTCAAAGTCTAACCTCCATCCAGGACGCCTTTTCCTTTCTTTGTCCTGTGCCTTCTTGGTTGTCTCCTTCTTCCATTTCTCCCGCACTTCTACTCTATTTTTCGTTCCTCTGTGCTGCAGTAAATAGATGGGCGGTAGGAAGGAAGCTAGGAAGATAGGAGGACAATGGGAAAAATGGCCTAGGCCACAGCCGGGCCATGTAAAAAAGGGGATAAGGGGATTTAGGTTTTTGTATATAAAGTTGAAAAGTTTATGAGAAGCTCATTCTTGTGTGTGGCTAAAAGTAGCTCTCCTCTTCTTCTTCTTCTTCTTCTTCTTCTTGCTTGCTTGAGCTTGTGCTTGAGAGAGAAAGTGTGAGAGTGTGAGGGAGTAAGTGTGTGAGGGTGAGGGACCGTGGTGGAGAAGCTCTCCCTCTTCTCCTCTCTTCTTCTCTTATTTTCTCTTCTCTTGTCTTGCTTGCGGCAATGGAACTTGGTGCATGGAGCTTGAGGATCGAGCTCGCTTGAAGCTTGCACTTGGATCGTGGAGCTACTGGAATGCTCGGGAGAGGAGGTAACTCGATTGGGTATGGAGGTAAGCTCACTACACTCGTAGAGAGAGATAGCATGTCGGCTATGTGAGAGGTAGCCATTAGCGCTTGGCTTGGAATGCTTGAACAATAAGAAGTCCGTGGGTCTTGGTGATCAAGCGTGAGCTCCCTACAATCCCACTTTTAATTCTAGGCTTTCCATCCAATCCCACATATGTTCTAATTTCTTGACACATTTCAACCATCCCACCCTTGATCCGAGTCTACACAATCCCACTCAATTTCTCAACATGATCAAATCCGCCTTCTTAATCGACTGTACGAGTTGACCACCCTTCCATCCAAACTTGACTAGTTGATTTGGATTTCTATTAGGAATCTATGACCCGTAGCTTTAGCTAGAACCCCCATTGCTCACAAATACATTGTTGAGGGTAAGACACTTGTGCCATGAGTTGTCTTAGTAGAGCCTATGCCTTCTACTCACATATACCTATTCGAGTTCCCAACACATGCTCCACCCACATAATCTAAGTGATGCTACCCTTAAAATCAAAGTCGATCCACCTTAAGCTAGTTTCCCAACCTTCAACTAAGCCAAGTAGAAGACAAAGTGAGAGAGTTGAGAATAAGTAGGGAATCAAAAGACCTAAACTATTGGGAAGAAACCCCTTGTCTATGATTGTGGTGATATAACTTGCCACATGTTGCATTGAAAGTAGGACTGCTTGTGCACCAAGAAATTGCATGATACCACACTGGGTGAGAAAAGTCAAAAACTTGATTGCTCAATAGGCATCGGTAGTCGCATTAGTAAGGTAGGTTGCTTGATCATAAAATGAACAGGACGAGAGAGAGATCAAGTGCACAACAAAACAAACCAAATAGGAAGTGAAAATTTAGCCATGGCATGAATAGTATGGAACGTAATTTGTCAAAAGCTAATAAAAATCAAGAAGATCAAGGAGTGACCTGGACCTAGCATTCTGTCAATGCAAAACCCTAGACATGCAAGGTGTCTTCGTCAAGAGTAGTCATCACCTTACTTGACCTCATTTGCCTTGTTAAGTCCCTTATTGCACAAGAAGAAACCTTAAACATGTCCACCCCAAACATGGATATAGATGACCTAGGCTTTGACGTAGCCACCTTTCCAGTTGATATTCATTAATTGCTCTCATAATATGACCGACAAACTAGGATATTGCACCATGCAAGGATAACATAGGAGATGGTCACGGACTTAGAGAAATAAAGACGCCTAGGGAAGGACTTGCTCTAGCAAATTGCTCAATATACTAGGGAGCAACACAGGTAAGTAGACAATGAGGAGAGAGAGAGAGAGAGTTCAATGAAGTCCAAAGAATCTTGGTCTTAGTTGCCTTAGAGAGCTAGGGCACGAGGAAGCACAGATAGAGAGAGGTCTTAGAGGTTGACCTAATTGTCAATGAACTCTTAACCAAGCACCTGCTAGACAATACTACTATAGAGTATAGGAGTGCCACATTGGCAGCCTCACTCCTAGTTGGCCTAGGCATGACACCGAATGCACGAGGCCAAACCAAAATACCGATTGTAATGAAATAGATCAAAAAATACTTGACCCATACAACTTTGTGGAACAATTTGAGCAGATTTGGGAGGCTAACCGATAAGCTAAATTGATGATAGGTTAGGATACTTGAATAATAAGATTAAATATGGTCTAACATAAAATAGACTAAGGTTATTGAATAGGTGAAATTATAAGATAAAATACTATGTTAATTGCAAGCATTATTTAGGGTAAGATTTATGGGTGGACAATATATGGTTGATAGAATGGGTGAGACAGAGTGTAGCTTATGTGGCTGATAGGGCATGTAGGACTAAGTATTACTTTTATGGTTGATTGAGCAAATGATCATGGTGATGCTGGTCTTATGGTGGTGGAAGATTCTAGACATGCCATGGGTGAGACCGACATGCAGGTATCATCTTCTTTTGTCATGTGTTGTTATATTTCAATACTGATGTGTGTAAACACACTGAGGAATATCAGGGTACTTTTTTTTCTTTTGGGAGTTTTTTTCCTCTCGGTATTATATATATATTCCGATTCACTTTTAGGGCATACTTAGCCCTTATAATCTCCTTTATATTGTGCTACATAGCATAGATTGGTTTTGTGCATATTTTTATCTATACATGCAACTTTTATATCGAGTATAGTCAATGGCTATGGTTGGCAACAATGATGTATTCTATATGTTGGCTATTGAGGACAAGTTAGATGGAACAAACTATCTAATTTGGGCTTATATGATGCGCCATGTATTGGTTGCAAAGGGGCTTTGGAACATTGTATATGGAATTGAAAGATGCTTTGGTGGTATTTCAAAAGCTACAAGTGTAGTAAAAATAATAAAAATAGGTGCTACTGAGGATGATGTGGGTTCTAGTTGTGCTCTACTTAATGATAGAGCAGCACCATCACCACCTACTCTTGAGGATATTCATTGGAATAGCATAGATACAAAGGCTCATGCTTTGATTGCATTGTCTACCAAGCATACCATGATCCCACATATTTACACATGTAAGACACCTAAGGATGCTTGGAATACTATTTGTACATTTGTATCAAGATAGAAACGAGGCTCATATTTCTTACTTGCACAAGCAACTAGAGAGTGAACATATGGATAAAGGTAACTCCATGGACATTTTCTTAACTAAGATAAAAGATATTAAAGAGCAATTGATTGCCATTGATGAGATTTTGCCAAATAGTTTACTTATGTAGAGTGTTTACAATGGTCTTCTTGATTTTTATTAGAGTTTTATAGCTATTCTTTGTTTGAGGATGAAAGACAATCAGAATGCTTTGTCATTTGATGAGTTCATTTGTGTTTTGTTGCAAGAAAAATAATCTAGGCAAACAAGAATGCTAATAATAATGAGAAAAGAGAGAGAGTCATATGTTTAGCATGTATTGTAAGGCAAAACATCATATCATTCAAGTTTGATGAGTTCATTTTTGTTTTGTTGCAAGAAAAATAATCTAGGCAAACAAGAATGCTAATAATAATGAGAAAAAAGAGAGAGTCATATGTTTAGCATGTATTGTAAGGCAAAACATCATATCATTCAAGATTGTCCTAAATTGGCTATGAAAGAGGCTAAAAAGAAAAAGCCTAGTATGGTTGCAAATGCATCTCCTTCTAAGTCATTAGAATCAACAAATGTTGTGTAAGGTATAGAGTGGACACTTAGTGCATAATGTAGTTTTGGCCCTTCTTTACATAATTCTTACATATCGATTGTGAATTAAAATGTGTGATCCTTTGACAGTGATCTTTTCTACATAGTCTCTTCACTTCTCTTGGGCTTGCTTCTAAGGGCAATATTGCAACACGAGTCAATAAATTTTCTTATCCTATTAGAGGAGTCAAGCAAATTGAATTGACTATTATTAATGGTAGTAGTTTCACACTTATAGATGCTTCATATGTACCAAAGATAAAGAAAAAATTGCTAATAGTTTTTAGACTTATCAAGATTGGCTTGATTGTGAAGTTTATTGATAATAAATATATACTTCATGATCTCTCTTATGGTGATATAATCATTGCATTTGGTTCACTATACCATGGATTATATAAGCTGAATACCTATGTGAAATGTGTGGAAAACATGGCATATGTACTTGTAAATTTGCAGACACTTTCATATGCTAAACTTTGGCATGTGGAATTTGGTCATCTAAATTTTGCTAGTTTGCTATGCATATAGATTTTTGATATGATGTCTTCATGAACTAATCTTGAAACACCTGGAAAAAACATTTATGAAGATTGCATATTCTGTAAAATGCATCATGTTTCATTTCCAAAAGATGGTTTAACGAGAGCTATTTGCAAACTATAACTTGTATGCAACAATGTTTGTAGTCCCTTGCAAACGCCATCTTTTGGCAACTAAAACTTCACAACTTTTTTTGATGGTGACTACTCTAGGAAAACATGGATATATGATTCAAAAGCTAAGTTTGAAGTGTTTTTGTGCTTTAAGCAGTTTATTAGCATGGTTGAAAATTTATCAATATGTGTGGATACTCTCCATTCAAATAGAGGGGAGGAGTTTCTATCTAAGGACTTTAATGCATACTTGGCTAAATGTGGGATAAAATAACAATGTATAGTGCCATATATAGGACAACAAAATGGTATAGGTGAGATGAAAAATAGACTACTCAAGGAGATGGTATCATGCATGATTAATAGTCGGATTTTGCCATACCTTCTGGCTTCAAACTATTTTATGTGTAGCCTATGTACTTTATAAGTGTCACATTAAAGCTTTTCAGTCTATTACTTGACATGAGACTTGGCAAGGTATAAACTATTTGCGGCTCACTTGTGTGTTTTTGATTGATTGGCTTATACTTTGGTACCAGTATAACAACACAAGAAGTTGGATGATAACACTGTAAAATGCATTTTTGTTGTGTAGAGTAAATAAAGCAAAAGTTTTAAGTCATACCATCCACATAGTAAGCATATCTCTATTAGCTATGATGTCGTTGTGGAAGATCTTGCTTACTCTTTACTTTCATGGAAACAAAAGAGACATATGTATACTCACAAGGTATCTAGAATACGTTATTACCTCTTTTCAGTAGTGCGTAGTCACATGTAGCGCCAAATGAGGCAATTTTTTAGCCTACATGGGTTTCTCATGATACCATAGATCAACCTATTTTTTATGCATATGTGAATGATGCACTTCTTGATGGGAGAGTAGAGATTGAGTAGTCTAGGATTATGTTAAAATAGTTAGTGTAAACAATGTGTGATAGTAAATTATGTACTCTATGCGATGACAATGAGCTTGTGGCTTATGAAGGGCACAAATTTAGAAACCTCAATTGTTGCTATGAAATTCAGGTATGATGCCATTTTCAAAAATGAAACTTAGATCTTATGTGATTTATCTCATTGTAAGAAGGCCATTAGAACCAAGTGGGTTCACAAGTCAAAGCACAAACAAGATGATAGTGTTAATCACTACAAATCTTGACTTGTGGCAAAGGATTATGCTCAATAAAAAGGCATTGATTTTGATGAGACCTTTGCTCCCACTTGTTGTATGGTAAATATTTGTAGCATTTATGCATTAGCAACTCATAATGCTTGGAATGTACATCAGTTATATATAAAAATTGCATTTCTAAATGGTGATTCACATGATCAAGTGTATATTTTTCTGTCTCATGGTATTGTGCAAAAAGGAAAGAAAACAAAGTGTACAGATTGAAAAAGGCTTTGTATGGTTTGAAGCAACCATATTGAGCTTGGTATGGGAAGATACATGCATATTTGGTTGCGAGTGGTTTTCAAAATAGTCCAATTTAGAGCACCTCATATGTCAAACATGAGCGTGATGGCACCTTTGATCATCATATTTTATATTGATCACATGTTGGGGTTATTGATCCTAACAAGGCACCTATTATTAATTTTAAGGTTGAGTTGAATTATGCTCAATACAAGGGCATTCATTTTTATGAGACTTTTGCTATGACAACTTTTTGTTGCATTTCTACGTTAGCAACTCATAACGAGTGGAATGTACATCAGTTGCATATAAAATTTACATTGTTAAATGGTGCTTTACATGAGGAAGTGTATGTTTTTTAGTCTCATGGGTTTATGAGAAAAGGGAAAGAGAACAAAGTGTACAAATTTGAAAAAGGCTTTATATGGTTTGAAGCAAGCACCCTGGGCTTGGTATGGAAAGATACATACATACTTGACTGGATGTGGTTTTTAGAATAGTCCAATTGAGAGAACCTTATATGTTAGACATGAGGGTGATGTGCCTTTGATCGTTGTAGTTTATGTCAATGACATGCTGCTTGCTGATCCTATTAAGACACATATTGTTAATTTTAAAGCTGAGTTGAATTCAACTATAGAGATCTTCGAGCCCTTTGGCACCACACAAGAGTGAATTCGCATGGAGGATAGCGGTGTGTCCCGATTAACCCCCTAATAAGGGTGATGATATTGTGGATGTTATTTGAAGTGAGATGGAGATGTTCTAGGTAGGAAAATCTACAGATGCAAGAGGGAAAGTGCTATAATAATGATTCCAACTCACCTACATTTTATGAAGGTGGCATTATGGAATGTAAAGGGTGCTTTGACCTTTTAGTGTAGAAGGTGGTGGAATCAGGTCAAAAGAATCAATAGAGGGAAAAGGCACAGGATTATTTTGCATATGAGAGTCATCAACATCGTCCACTTCTCTATCGGAACGTGCTTCAAAAGATATTGCACTTCAGTATCCACATCAACTAGGAACTATTGGGCATTGGCTTCCAGAATTGGAGTTGTTCTGTCCCTCCAAAACTTTGCAATGTTCCATCAACAATTCTAGCTTCAGATTATTTGTAACCGAACGTGGGCAGTCTTCTTCATCACTTGACTGCCATGCCATAGGCTCCTCCAGTATTGGTGTGTTGTCTTTTCCCGTAATAGCTCTCGAAGAGTATCGGAATATGATGTCGAACGACAGCATCCGGATCATCTTCATGGGAGGGAATGCGAAGCATGGATCTTGCAAACTAGCCCAAAATCATTGCATTGCCTCATCCCACTCATCTTGAATCTACTCCTAAGACTAAGAGCCTCTAGAGAATTTAGAGAGATGGGCACCAAACCATCCTCCTCCTCTACTTTGAGTAGTTGCGTATGGAACACAAGGGTCTCTGTCTCAGCCTGAGAGAGTTGGTCTCGGATAGAATCAGCACAATCTAACTAAGCAGCCTGGCAGGCGAAGGGGTGCTGCCATTGCTCTTGGGACTCAGCTTGGTGGCCGAAGGGCTATGGTCGCTTGACACACCACCACCACCTTTGCCTCTAGCGTCTCCAACTCCTACCTTCTAACAGTTGCTTGGTGCACTCAAGCTCAACATCTAGGTATGCCAAGCACCGCCAGATCGAATTCCTCTAGAAAAGTTACAAAGGGGCCAGAACCAAGGAGAGGGCCGAGTCTCATTGATACCTAGGCATAGTAGTGTTGGTGGCTCTCGATACACTACCAATAGTCTAAGAAGTCCACTTCTCCAAGACGGCTTCATGCCACGCATGGAGCTCTTCAACATAGTTAGGTGGGTTTTGAAATTGAGTTAATTGGTATTAGAGCCCAACCCCGTAAGAGCACTAACATGTCGAGGTTGATCCATCTGCATTTCTATGGCCGATTGCTTTGCTGCACTCTTGCTCAGTGCCTTGCTACTCTGTTGTTGTCACCTATGGCACATTGGTTGAACCCGCCACACATCACCCACATCAACTTCACAGTGGCTGCCCAAATCACAACCTGCTTGCACTCGTGAAGGTCATGTGTTTGATTTCCACTTCACCTCGTTGATGAAAGAGCAAGGCATAGATGCTGAGGAAACAAGCAATTCTAAGGACCACCAGCCAATTCAAGTTGACAATGATTCTAATTCTAACACAATGGAGTATGACATGGATGGCCACACAAGTAAGAAAATATGTATGGATCGCAAATGGTGGCTGAGAGCTTGCTCATTAACATAGGTATTGTGAGACTAAATTCGAAATTAGAATGGCTCAAATACCTCAAGGTACCTAACTACAAACAAATAGGGCACTAGCTCAACATTCTCTATCTAGACCCCAAGGTATTCATAGCCAAGGATGACATATGTTAAATCTAGGAGAAGACCGTGACAAGCTTTGACTCCGATATGAACAAAAGTTGTGATCCTCACCTAGAAATTCCCCAATCATCTCAATCTCCTAAGTCTAAGACCAAACTTCCAGTCCATTTAGGTTGCAAATACTTAAAATGCAATACCCACAATAATGAGTCGGAATCTCGAAATTAGAAAAAGCCACAAGACCCTTCCCCATGATTCACAAAGCTCAAAAATAATGTTCAAGTAGTTGTGTTGCTTGGTGCAAAGTATAAAGGCACATCTAACAAATCCATTGAGGGACCAATAAGGGTTCAAAAAGTAAATGTTGCAACACTCAGGGAATCCCCTAAGCCTATGTACATTGTTGAGGACCTTAGCGTAGCGGATGAGGAACAATTGATTAACTTGCTAAAAGAATATTGGGACATTTTTGCCTAAAACTATTGACTTAAGGGTATATCACCGCAATTTCTCACCCACACAATCCCTCTTAAGGATAATGCCAAGCCTGTCAAGCAAAAACCCTACACTATGAATCCTTGATACGCCCATCATGTTAGAGGAAAAATTGACAAGTTATAAAAGCCAAGATTCATTGATGAAATCAAATGGGTATCACCAATTATTGTGGTACCCAAGAAGAATGGGAAAATTCAAGTATGTATAAATTATAAGAAGTTAAATGTAGCAACTAAGAGAGATCAAATTTATTTAATGCCATCTACACTGATTAGAGGAACAAATGGATAGTAAGGAATCCTATAGATTCTTAGTTGGGTTTTTAGGATATAATCAAGTACAAGTCCACCCAGATATAGACTAAAAACTGCCTTTGCCACCAAATGGGGGATGCTAGCTTATATCATCATGCCAACCTCCAAGATTCAGGTCAGCGGTTGCAGGCTTTTGGGTTATGCCTAGGGGGAGAAGGTCAAACTTGGTTCACTAGCCTATGCTGAGCACAACAACTTAAACACATTGAAAGGCCTTTTCATCGAGAGGTTTTCTAGGATATGAACGTCAATCAAAAGGACAAAGAAGAGATCCACGATTATGTCACCCATTTGAGGAGTCTCTATAAGAGAATCCTTACAAGTAAGCATCCAAAAGAGAAGGCAGTCTACATTTTGTTTATCAATGGAATATAGAACGAGGAGCTCTATAAAGCCCTAGCGAGTAATTCAAGTTTGCAAAGGGATGTGGTAACAAGGGTCTTTGAATAAGCAATACATATGATGACTTGCTAAAGGAAAGAAGCTCAAAAGTCATTCAACTAGCAAGTGCCACTTCTAGCTATGGTAAGAGAACCACTGTTCGCAATAAATGATCTATCCTTGATGCTTAGGGTAAAGCGAGGAGTATTGACCAATCATAGGAAATAATAGACTTGAAACTAGAACTGCCCAAGCTCCAAGAGGCAATTTGAAGACTTGCATGACCTCATGTGCAATGCATCCATCACAAGGGAAACCACCTTCTAGCTGAATACATTGACCCTAGGCCACACACTTGTATGAATAGTGGCAGGTATGGGCACAAAGCAATATATCACTACTTGCTGAGGAGGCTACCTTATCAATGGCCCCACCCACTGCCATTCTATCTTGGAAACATGCAATTCAATTTTGGGAGAGGAGCTCCATTGGCCTTGCCAACACCTAATGAGTAGAGAGCAATAGCCCCTAGGGTTGATATCAATCTAATAGGAATACTTAGACCACCTAGGCCCATTATAATGTATCTGTCGAGTGATGCCCTACTGCACTTTGTGGAAGAACCATTGGATGAGGAGACATGCGTGAACCCTTATGTCACGTACAACAAAGAGGGTAATCCAATCTGGATGGATTATAGACCAATGTCAATTATGGTTTTGGGCAGGGGACAAGGTAGAGGTCTAGGAGGAAGCTAAGGCCAAGAGACACTCACCTATTGGAAATGTGGTAATCTAGGACATATTTCATTATGATGTCCCAAGAAAGAGCAAGCTAATAAGATAAAGTTGATTGGAGATGTCCCAAATGTGGTGTCACACACCTATATGTTGACTACCCTAGGTGAAAACCTTCCATTGGTTTGGCAATTGTGCCGTCTATGCCACTAGGACTCTTTAGCATTGAAACACCATATGGTGATGCCACCCCAATTTCCTTAAACATCATGACATGAAATCATGCCGTGTAGGTTGGCATTTCATTACCTAGACCTAGCAATTTGGATGCAACATCCATAGGAAAGAAAATTTGAAAAAGGAGAAAGAAGAAAGCTAAAGCCAAACTTACACTCAAAATGAATAGTGCTACTGTACTCACAAAGGGGAAGCATGTCACCAATGTAGAAGCCAAACCATCTGGCCCAAAAACAAGAGAGAAAGGAACTGCACGAGCTGGAGAGTATCCCAATCCTAAACAACAACATGCATACCTAAAGGACATAGAACTAGTCATCAAGGACAAGATCAATGAACTCTCGAGTGTGAGTCTACCTAGTTTTGCTACATACTTGTGGACAAAGGATAATATGACACCATAGATGCCACCATAAGGGCAAAATGAGATTTCCATGACAACGTAAGCTACTCACGACCATTGGTAGTAATCTTTGAGGAGTTCGAACTAGAAATATCTATGGGTAGCTACTTAGTTACCACAAGGTGAAGCTCTGAAAAGATGGATTGAAGAACCTAATCAACCAGAGATAGCTACCTTGCTAAGCCATGATATAGACACACGCACACCAAGCCTAACTCTAAACATGGTATCAAGGACCCTCTAAGTGAATGCCTTTTGGAAGGGAATAGAAATGCATGTAGTCCTACCCATCGTTGTGTTAGGGAATGCAACACAAAAGGGAATCATTGACACAAGAGCAAGGGTTAGTGTTCTAAGTCATGTGGTCTTATAGGCCTTAGGTAACCTGTTGGTAGAAACAACACAATTTAATGTCACATTAGCTAATGGGATGAAAGTCAGATCATTTGGAGTGTTGAAGGATTAGCCACTTAAGATCATAGGGATCCAATTCTTTGTGAACTTCATAGTCATGAAAGAGGTAGACTATGATATCATGTTGGGATGTCCATGGATGTGCAATGCTCAAGTGATCAAGGATTGGGGCAATGGGTTGATGTTCTTTGGAAACCACTCAAAAGTAGTCAGAATAGAGATGGACACCAGGAAGACTTTGCATGTCAACTTGGATGCTATCTCTGCATTGCTCTTAGAGGGGATGCGAAGACTATGCCTTGTTAAGGACCTCTCACAATATACATCCCTTGCCCTAACGATGAGCAAGACTGAATGCATATACTAGCTATGATTGATTTGACCTTCTTAGATGATGAGGACGAGTATAAGCGTGCTGTAATCAAATTGAGTAGATAGGTTGAGTAGAAAGGAACCACCAATGCTATAGAGGGATTAACTACAGTTAGTCCCAATCTACATGATGTCTAGAAGTGCTACACCAGGAGCTCGCATGACCTATCATGTGCATGCAAACAAATTGGAGTTAATGAAAATCCTAGAATATCTCAAAGAAAGGCTACCGAGGACCTTTTGGAAGCCTAATGGTGGAATTGAAAAATAAGACACATGACTTGAAGCTATTGTATAATTGGGCTCTCCTTGAGAAGAACAAAAGCATTGATGAAGAAGCAGCCATTGATGATGAATTCTCTAAAGCAGAAGATATAGAGAGTGCCTACATAGATTTTGAATTAGGGGACAAAGCCTCACACCTAGACACCTTGAAACAATTGACTACGACACTAACTTGAGTAGATTATTATTGATTCTAAATCCATGGAACCCCATGTTGCTTCTCAATGGAATAGTCAAAATGGATTGCAATCGTAAAATGATTGTATTTTTAGCTATTTTTTGTTGAAATTTTTGTGATTTTTGATTGACTTGAGGTACAATTGACTGGTTTTTAGATGGTTTGGAAGTCTTTTGGAGTATATTGGTATGGGTTGAGTAGGTTTGAGAAGCTCACGATAGTTTTTAATTAAGTTATGATATGTTGATTGGTTTTGTGGTGTGTTTATTTGGTTTTGATAGGCTTGCTTTGTCTCTGTTTTGATCTATTTTGGAGTATATTGGAATGGGCTGAGTAGGTTTGAGAAGCTCATGATGGTTTTTGATTAAGTTATGATATGTTGATTGGTTTTGTGGTGTGTTTATTTGGTTTTGATAGGCTTGTTTTGTCTCTATTTTAATCTGTTTTCTTTCTATGTGGGAGGTTGAGATTATAGATGAGTGGTTTGATAAATTATTGAGAGCATGTTGGATGAATTTTTATGGTTTGGATTGGTTTTGGTTTGAGCTATATGGTTTTTATGCCTTCTATAGACCTTTTGTAATGTTCTATTGATCTTTTGCATATCTTATGTTGTCTTCTATATGCTTCTATAAGTTTTCTATTTGATGGATTTTTAGCTTGAAAAAGTTTTCTAATCTTGGAAATGGAATAATAATAGCTCAAAAGAGTTTGAAGAAGCAAAAAAAGTAGTTGATGAAGACTTGAAGTGATAGTAACAGTAGTGAGCCTTGAGAGGTCATTGTAGTGTCTCTAATGTCTCTTCATATCATCAGATATATATCTTGCGAGATATATTTATGACCAAGAGAGGATTACTAGGAGTGAATCTTTGTCATTCTCATATACTATTGAGAGGGAGCATATATGAGAGAGATTATGTATGAGAGATAGTCAATTTCTATAAAGAAACATTGTATCTACATGACAAAGATTAAGAGAAAGACTATGAAGATGATGAAATATGAATGTTATGTGACAAATTCCATTCAAAATTGAGCATTATTTTGTGTTTTTTGGTTCTTTGATGGTTTCTATCAAGAATATGTTGTATACAGTTTTATTGTGATAAATCCATTGGAGATTCATTATATGATGTTGCATACAAAGTTTCTTTGTTCCTAGTGTTCTTTTTCCTTCATGTGGTTTATAGAGTTTGAAGAACAAGCTTGTTGGTGTGACAAGATAGATTTTCTTTTGCAATAGTTTTCCTATTTTCTTGGTGTTCCTCTTGGGGCTCCATGTATTTGGTATGCAATTAGGGAATACTGCCATCAATAAGAATATGAAGAGGTTGAAAATGAAGGAAATTACACTATTAAGAGAAGAAGATTTCAATGGATATTTGCAGAGTTTCTAATACCCTTGAAGAATTGGAGATCTTCATTGCCATAGCTACTTTCTATAAGAAGTTTGTTCCTCAATAGTACAAGCATGTCACTATTTTGATGCAAGCTCTTTGTTATATACTAATCCAATTGTCTTTTGAAGCTATTGAAAGTTGTATCACTATAGCCAATTGTTTCCCACAAAACTGAAGAGCAAAATAGAAAGAATGAACATCGATGGAAGATTTAGCCTTCATTGAAGAACTTCTTGATATCATTAAGTGGGAGATCATGAAAAATCTTGAAGAGTCATGGTCAATGGAAACTCACAAGAATAAGAAGGAGAAATTGTTGATGCACAACTATAGGACATGTGGGATGCTTGGTGCATAGATAATCATTTGTTTGTCCAATTGGCATCCCATTGAAAATTGTAGACAAAGTGTTCTTTACAACATACACCATTGAGACCCTTTGAAGTTGGTACTATCAAAATAATGGCACTATGGAAATCCTCCTTAGAAAAATGCATTTTGATACCTTTAGAATTAAATATCTCCCCCTATGTAGTAGCATGAAAGCACAATTTAGAGATGTTGGAAAGAAAGAAATAGAAGAAATGTTGGCAAGAAAGTCATTGAGAGACTAAAGCCCCTTCGATTCCATTCTATTGAGCATATAAAAATTGGTGGAGCCAACTCCCTGACGAATGATGTAATAAAGAGGGAAGCGCTAGAATGAATCCAGAGATACATGAGAAGAGGGAAGGCAAAAATCAAAGTTGAGAACAAGCTACCAACAAAAGCCTCCTTTGACGGCCTTGCAATACTCTTTACAAAAGTCCAGGTCCCCTTCCAAGCCAGATCTATCTTGAAAAAGTTGATGAGAAACATGCCAATAAATGTAGCCTCTTTGCCAATCTTTAAGGGAGAATATAATGGAGACCCCAATCTTCATGTAGCTGAGTTCATGTTAGTGTGTGTGGCCAACAATGCTTGAATCCCCGAGCATTGGTTGGAAATATTCCCTGAGTTCATGGTAGTGTGTGTGGCCAACAATGATTGAATCCCTGAGCATTGGTTGGCAATATTCTCCGCCACTTTCAAAGGCGTGGTGTTTCAGTTGTATGAGAGACAAGCAACATGAACTTTCGGCACATGGGACAAAGTGAAGGTGGCCTTTCTCACCAAATTCAGGTGTAAAGGTTTTAAAAAAGTGGATGGTGGAGGAGTTTATGAATTTAAATCATTCCTCTAGAGAACAAGTGGAAGCATATGTCTCTAGAATGGAATCCATACTGAAGGCATGGACCAAGCATAACTTGGATAAAGGCATCTAGAAGGGAGGTTTTCTTACATGCCTATAAATAGAAGTTCATAAGTTTTTGGAGCTAAGAAGACCAACTAACTTGCAAGCTGCAGTGGAAGATGAAAGATTGTATGATGAAGTTGAAGCAAGGTTGTCTACGACCTTTGAAAGAGGAATCATGTCTCCTTCGATGCCAAGAATGATATACCCACCAAATGCAATCCTAGGGACTATTCTCTACCCCTACCCTCAGATATAAACAATGCCATAGTATAGTGTATCGAATCCATAGTGGCCTCACATAATGCCTTAAATGATGGTTCAACCACAACAACAATGGCCTCAAATAGTTTTCCCAATGGCAAATCAACAATAACATTGGAGCCCTAGTGATTGGAATCAACAAACCAACAACCCCAATAGGAGCTATAAATTAGAATCAAAATAGAGGACCCTCTGCATCAACCCAACCCGTCTTTACAATGATTATAGAGACTCCCCAAAACCCTAATCCTAGTGCTCTTAGAGGAGAAAATTTGAAGGAGTACTTGTCCAATTCAGTTGTAAGCATAAAGAAAGAGCTAATGGATGTGATCACAGGTTAGTTGCAGACACTAAAAGTGAATACTACTAGCATATTCATTACTACAGGAGCAAGAAGAGATGTGATGCGATCGTATACTTGGTGCGGAAGGTGCCATTAGCTAGGACATTTGGCCATTGAATGCACCCAAAAGCTAACTATGCTTGAAGCATTCTGTTCTTATTGCAGAAGAAAAAACCATACAAAAGATATTTGCTCTTTGAAGGAGATGCATAACAGAAGGAAGAGTGCAGAACAATCTAATACCATAGAAGGATACATAGATAGCCCAAAATGTAGAACCAGAGATTTAGGAGACAGAAGAGGTGGATGTACCTCTAGCGATAGATGAAGTGGTGATGTAGCCCTTGCTTGAATAAATAGAAAAAATGAAAGTGGGTATCACCCCATTCCCTAGTTGGTTGGAGAAACCAGTGGATCCCATAAAAGAGTATGACTTGGTGAAGGACTTGGATAGCTTTCTCCCTAATTTGACATTCCAAAATCTGTTGATGCTCTCACCCAATTGCAAAAAGAGATTCAAAAGCATTCTCACACGAAGATGTGGCCTAAGGATTTCCAATTTTGTAACTGTTACCAAACACAATAAGGTCCTAGAGCTTGTGAAAGAAGTGGACATGGCCAATACCTTCCTGGATCCTGGTACTCTAGAGACTAGTGTTTGGATAAAAGGGTACTTCATTGCAAGTGCATTGATAGATGGAGACTCTTCTATGAACATAATGATGGATGTGACGATGAAAGATCTAGGCTTGCAATGCATACAACCTAATTAGTGGCTATTAGACTGAATGATCAAAGCAGAATCAAGCCTTTAGCCATCCTTCCTTATATAAAGGCCACATTTGTAGGAAGAGATTGCTGGATGACATACCTGTTGGTAAAGCCCAATAGTTATGGAACATCTTACCCTCTATTACTCAAAAGACCATGGCTATTTGAAGTATGAGCAAGAATGGATTGGTTTAAAGGAACCCTAATCCTAGGCAAGGGACCCAACAAAGTGGGGTTGAAGCTTTATGGTTCACAAAAAGGCCATGGATCCACTTCCATAGAAGTCTCGTCTAACTCTTCCAACAAAGTAGTGGATGGAACATCAGTTGAAACATATGCTATTAAGAAAATTTTCCTAAAGAAACGTGAAGCACATTCCTTAATAGTGGGCATTAAAAGCCATCCCTTGAAAGATGAAAAGTCATTGCTGATGGCTGAATACCTTCTGCCTAAACTAGGAACGACTTTTGAAATTACCTCTGATAGTGAGATAGAGGCATAGATGTACTACTTTCCCTATTACATGGCCACATTAGAGTCAAAGATAGAAGCAAAAGCAGAAATAGAGAGCCTCTTCTTTTACATATCCTTTATAGAAGCAAAGATAGAGCCTGAAGGTGAAGCTAATGACAGCAATGTAGAGCAAGCATCCCTTCCATTTGAAGAGGAGGTCCATGAGGACATGACTGAGGCTTCAAACAATGAAGAACCCCTACTCTTAGATGGAATGACCATGGTTTCTTTCAAGTTCGTCAATGGTCCACAACACATGCAGAGGATATACACAAAGTGGAAGAGACAAACAACATCAACCCCACAACATTAGAGAACCTTAGAAGGTCCTTGTGATGTTACATTCTTGGATGCATCCTCAAAAGATGAGTCATCAAGTTAAGAAGTGAGTACGCCGCAACTCATGTTAGAGATAACCCTCATACCATTTCAGCATCCATAATGATTTGTTGAGTTGCAGTATAAAAAGTAGAGAAAGATGGCTCTAGTGGAGCATCAAAGGAAGAAGCTACTTCCTTGAAGGAGTCAAAATTGTATCTAGAAGCAATCCATTGAACCTTTATCAGAGAGGTAAAAGGTGAAAATCAGTTGACTTTTATTGATGCAAATGGCACAGAAAGACATCTCAAAGTGGGCGACAACCTTTTAGAGGAGGAGTTGTTGACCCTTCATAACCTATTGAAGGAGAATTTTGATATTTTTTCTTGGTATTACAAAGACTTAAAGAGGATTGATCCCACTGTATATCAACATCATATTGACCTAGTGCCAAGCTTGTATAGCAAATCCTAATTATTTTGCCCTAGTCAAGTCAGAGTTGCTGAAGCTCTTAGAAGTTGAATTCATCTACCCACTGGTCAACAGTGAATGGGTTTCACCCATTATCATCATAGCAAAGAAGAATGGAAAGCTCTATATCTATGTGGACTTTCGAAATATGAATTCCAAAATGAAGAAAGATAATTTCCTTATCCCCTTTACCAACCAACTATTAGATATATAGGTAGGTCATGAACTTTATTGTTGTTGGATGGTTTTAGTGGGTATAATTAGGTGCAAATTCTAGAAGAAGATGAGTCCAAAACAACCTTCACCATAGAATGGGGACCTATGTCTACAAGGTGATGTCATTTGAGCTTTGCAACACCCTTGCCGTGTTTCAATGAGTCATGATGGTTGCATTTCAAAATCACATGCACGATTTCATTGAGGTATATTTAGATGATTTTTGTGACTTTAGTTTACTTCACAAGTATTGAAGACACTTGGAGCAATGCTTTGATCGATGTTGGGAATGTGAGATCTCTCTCAATGTTGACAAATGCATCTTTGGGGTCTCTTTAGGAGTTCTATTGGGCCACATTTTTTGCGCATAACGAATACCAATAGACCCTACCAAGATTGAAAATATTACAGCCCTATGTGCACCGACTAATCTAAAATAGTTAAGAGGATTTCTTGCCCATATGGGCTACTATACAGGAGGTTCATAGCACATTTTGCAAGAAAGATAGCCCTTTGCATAAGCTCTTAAGGAAATAGAAAAAGCTCTTTTGGACATATGATTATGGAGAAGCCTTTAATACCTTGAAGTAGTGCCTGATTACAACACCTATTCTACAACGTCCTAACTAGACAAAGGAATTCCATGTGCACACTAATGCATTAGTTGAAGGGCTAGGCACAGTTCTTCATCAAAAAGGCTCCTCAAGCTAGATTAACTAATTTATTATGTAAGCCAAAAAGTCATTGATACAGAGAGAAACTATACAATGATTGAGGTTGAGTGCTTGGTGATTATGTTCACCTTGGGAAAGTTTCACCATTAACTTCTATCAACACATTTCAAGTTTTATGTGGATCATGAGGCTCTATCCTTCCTAATGAACAAAGTCGATATGAAAGGCAAAATGATGAGATGGCTACTCCTATTCCAGGAGTTTGATTTTGAAGTGGTTAGTATTCCTAGTCATTTCCATGTCTTGGACGATTGTCTATCATGAATCCCTTAGAGTGATGAAGGGGAGCAAGTTGATCCAGACCTTCTAGATGTAGCTCTGTTTTTCATAGAAATTGTAACTCCTTGGTATGCAAACATTGGCAACCTATTGGCCACATAACATTACCCCCCCTGGTATCTCTAGTAAAGAGAAGAAAAAGCTTCTATTGGAATCAACCTCCTACACCTTGCTATGTGATGCTTTGTACAAGAAAGGTATAGATGAAGTATTGTGGAGATGCATAGCAAGAGATGAGATTGGAATCATCCTGAAGGCATGCCATGATGAGACACATGGTGAATATTTTGCAGGAGAAGTGATAGCCAGTAAGGCTCTGCTTGTAGGATATTTGTAGCCAACCCTCCATAAAGATACCTATGATTATTTAAGCATTGTGAGGCCTATCAATGAATGGAAAAGTTCATAAAAACTAGTGCAATGCCTTATAGCCTATGTATCCTTTGAAGCCATTTAAGAAATAGGGCATCACCCCCAGCTCAAAAACAAAAGCAAAGAAATGGGGCATAAACTTCATGGACCCAATTGAACCAAAAGAAAGCAGAACAAATACATTCTAGTATGTATTGATTATGTGATGAAGTAGTGTGAAGCCAAAGCTCTCAAGCAAGATGATGGAAACAACATGGCTCTGTTTCTATATGAGAACATTATCACTCACTTTGCAGTCCTTTGGAGCTTGTTTGTGAAAGAGGCACTCACTTTCTAAACAAAATCATGGAAGAACTAATGGAAATCTACAAGATCAAGTATTGAAAGTCCACACCCTATTACCCTAGAGCCAATGGCTTAATTGAAGTCACCAATCACATCCTCTATTCGATCCTCACAAGGATGATTGCTAGATGATCAACTTTCTCATCTTTCCCTCCCCTCCTCCTCTTTTGCGCCCTCTTCTCCTCCCTCTCCTCCTCCTCTCTTTTCCTAGCCTACCTGTTGCCTCCTTCGCTCGAAGTACTGCTTGCATTGCCACCTCCTCCGCTCGCAGTGTTGTGTGTGCCACCATCTGGCCACCCGCACCTCCATATCCTCCATTCAAAGCACTACCTATCCCAGCCACACCGTCACTTGTCATTGCTTGCACCCACTGTTGTAGTGCTCATTTTTCCAATTACCTTCTCCCACTTGGTCATCCACCTACTCCTCCCCTCCTCCTCCACCTCCTCTCCTACTCCTCCACCTCCTCTACCACCTTCTTCTCCTACCACCTCCTCCTCCTTTTCAGCCCTTCCCCTTTGCTAGCACCACCCTTTATCTAGCCCCCCCCATTTTTCTCTCATCTCCCCCCCCCCCCTCTCTCTCTCTCTCTCTCTCTCTCTCTCTCTCTCTCTCTCTCTCTCTCTCTCTCTCTCTCTCTCTCTCTCTCTCTCTATCTCTCTCTCTCCTTGCATGCTCGATCCCCTCACCCTCTCTCCCCACCTCCCTTCTCCTTATCTTCACTTCCCTTCTTCTCCTTTTCTCCTCCCCTTTCCTCCTCCTTCTCATCTTCCCCTCCCCTCCTCCTCTTTCACGCCCTCTTCTCCTCCCTTTCTTCCTCCTCTCTTTTCGCAATGTCTACCCGTTGCCTCCTTTGCTTGAAGTAGTGCCTGCATTGCTGCCTCCTCTGCCTGTAGTGTCGTATGTGCTACCATTTGGCCACCTGCATCTCCACATCCTCCGTCGGAAGCGCTATCTGTCCCGACCACACCGTCGCTTGTCACTGCTTGCACCCGCCCGTTGTAGTGCCCACTTTTCCAATCGCCTTCTCCTACCTGGTCATCCACCTACTCCTCCCCTACTCCTCCCCCTCCTCCACCACCTTCTTATCCTACCATCTCCTCCACCACCTTCTTATCCTACCACCTCCTCCTCCTTTTTAGCCCTTCCCCTTTGCTAGCACCACCCTTTACCTAGCGCCCCCCAGCCCCCCTTCCTACCCTCTATTGCCCAACCCCATAACCTCCCCTTCTATCCTCCCACCCACCCCAAACTTGTCACCCCCTCTTCACCCTCATTTCTGCGTGGGGATCTTACTACCAAGCCACCATTGTCAAATGTCTCTTCCCTCGCCTTGGCCCTGCCATTGCAAGTCCCTATTTACATGCTGCTGTCGTGTGGATTTTTTCTTGCCCTTCATTCCTAGGGGTTTTGCAATTCCGTGGTTTGTGTGGCCGCATGGAGACCGTTGATTGTCGTTCATGTGTGAGGTCGCACGTCTTGTTTTTGTTAAAAAGGGGTGGCATACCTTTGGTCTATTGATTTACTAAAATCAATGTCTAATTGTGCTCTTGACGATCTACTTTGCCATGAGACACAGTTATTGTCATTCATGTAGATCATAAGAGACTTACAGATTCTTGATGAGAAGGATATTAATCTTTATGTGGGGGATGTTATTCTACAAGTAGCCATGTATGCTCATTCAATGGAGCTTAGCCTTTCAAATGGATTGTAGATCTATGTTTAGAAGACCTCATGGTGTAAAGGTTATGCTTGGCATCCACCTTTAGTGGAGGACTGCCGGTTCTCTATCAATGGGGCAAAGTACATTTTTAAAATCTAATATCCAACTCTTACACTCACAAGTCCTTTCTTACATTATTTTCAAGATTTTAACTATCAATCTTTTGCTTATCCAATTGATCATGTTGATCTCCTTTCTTATTAGAAGATTTCTCAATGTCTTCTTGTTTATATCTCCCTTCTTATCACTATTCCTAATTCCATTACTATGCTTGCTTTTTATCTTGCATTATCTCCTCATATCCCTATATTTACTCCTTGTGACTGTTATGCCTATGTCTCTTGATCCTCCTATTGTTCAGCCTCTTCCATCCACTTTTTCTATCGAATCTCTTCAGATTTTTTGGTTTTTTTCCCCCTCCTTTTCTAGTATCCTTATCACTTAATACTTCTCCATTGTTCACCTATGATTCCCTTACCTTAGCCTTTTGATTATATAAACCCTCCTCCACCATCAGTCATGAATACTCGTGGATTTTGACATTGATATACTCTATTTGTCGGCAATGGACTTTACAAGATTCTTTGATTGCACCAATTTTTAATTTGCTAGTTATTTCAGGATCATGAAAGACTTCATTTGCATGTCGCTCAATCAAAAGGTGTTTCTGTGAGGCTCGTTGCTCACTTTTATTGGTATTTAGCTTTTAAGTATCAACACAATCACACCTAAATACAAGTCTATCCCTTCTCTTCTTATCAATTGTAATGAGGATATATTAGGAGATGGATATACTTTACTATTTTGCTCAAGCTTTTTCTACTATGTTTGTTGTCTTGATGGAAAGGATGTATTGTCTCTAGTTCCTTCAGAATATTTCTATCTATTTTGTGGATAAAAATAGATCATTGGAGAGTGAAGCTTAGTATGTAGTTTTAAAAAATATATCTTCATCCTCACAAGCAAGTGGATTAGCTTTTTGATGTATCTTGATTTTTATTGATAAACCTTCTTTTTGCTCTCCAAAATTTTTGCGAGGTTATGCCATTCAAACTACATTGTCTTGTGAATGTGAGCTCAATATTTTGTGGTTATTTTGTCTAGGTGAGATGTATATGTGTATATGAGTTATCCTTATCATGAGGAGATGAAGTTGGAATTGAAGATGATCAAAGATGGATGACGATTGAAGATAAAACTATGGATTTTAATGCAGATACACAATAAAAGCTATTATATCCTTTAATAATTTGTTGGATTATTTTTGCTCAATCAAAGGATTGGTTAATATTGTTTATGGTTTTCCTTTCACATATATGTTCAAACTCGGGTTATTTTGTTGAAATGATTGCATTTTTAGCTATTTTTTGTTGGATTTTGGGTGATTTTTTATTGATTTGAGGTATGATTGATTGGTTTTTGGATAGTTTGAAAGTATTTTTGGAGTGTGTTGGAATGGATTGAGTAGGTTTGAGAAGATCATGATAGCTTTTGATTAAGTTATGATGTGTCAATTGGTTCTATGGTGTGTTTGTTTGGTTCTGATCGATTTGTTTTGCCTCTGTTTTGATTTGTTTTCTTTCTGTTTGAGAGGTTGAGATTATATATGAGTGGTTTGAGAAATGACTAAGAGCATATTGGATGATTTTGGATTGGTTTTGATTTGAGCTATTTTTATGCCTTCTCTAGACCTTCTATAGTGTTTTGTTGATCTCTTGTATATCTTCTGTTGCCGTTTGTATGCTTCTATGAGTGTTTAGTTTGATGGATGTTTAGCTTGGGAAAGTTTTCTAATCTTGGAAATGGAATAATATTAGCTCAAAAGAGTCCCAAGAAGCAAAATAAGTAGCTAATTGAAGACTTGAAGTGATAGTGATAATAGTGAGCCTTAAGAGGTCATTGTAGCGTCTCTAGTATCTCTTCATATCAGACATACCTCTTGGGAGGTGTATCCATGACCAAGAGAGGATTATTGAGAGTGATTCTTTGTTATTCTCATGTACTATTGGGAGAGAGTATATGTGAGAAAGATTGTGTATGAGAGATAGTTTGCGCACAAAGTTCCTTTGTTTTTGGTGTTCTTTTTCCTTCTTGTGGTTTATAGAGTATGAAGAACAAGCTTGTTGGTGTGATAAGATAAATTTTCTTGCAATAATTTCCATGTTTTCTTAGTGTTCCTCTTGGGGATCCACCCAATGAACCCATGCTAGTTCCAACTACCACTAAAGTAAACACATATAGAGGCACGCCTTACACACTACTAAGGAAATGCCAAGTGATGTTGAGTGTTGAGATTGAAAGCTTGCCAACCATCTTGTATGTCTCACCTAATAGGGAAGGGATAGGGAACAAAGTGTTATTGGTATGTCCATTTAAACGAGAGACCAAGTGTCTAGTTGATTTTGAAACTCAATGTATACATTTGGAATTACTCAACATATGGATCATCATGACTTTCAACAAGGGCACACAACCATTGATGATACAATCCTCACTTGACATGACCTTTTCAAAAAAGAACCATGATCTACTCAATCAATTGCTTCAAATGCATGAATAATAATCTTGGCTAGTGAGCAAGCTTGCTCGGCCAAAAACTAAACCACAAAAATGGATCTTGAAAATGAATTGCAAGGCTATAGACCAATCTCATATACAATGGACATGAACCCCCAGGAGAAGTCCCACATGTAGACGATGTCTACATTGTATCCATAACCAAACTAGGTGAGTCCCCAAATGCTTGTTGCAGGCACAAGGCTATTATGACAACAACTCTTGGATTTGGTTGCCCAAACTTTTACATGTTGCTGCACCACACAACTGACTTGCTTCACCCTCTTTTCCACTAGCCCACTCAAGCACAATGAAAGGCTGCATGCCACACAAGGCTAATAACCCCCCACTAATTTATAGGTGCAAAAGGTCTCCCCTACCCTCTAGGCCCAATGATTAGCCTAGGCAGACACTAATAGAGCCCATGGTTTAAATCCTCTTTTGCTCATGCTCACTAGAAGGACCATGGAAGAGACCTCGTGTCGAGACCCACATGGCTCACTACCTCCATATAAGCTTGACAAGGGTGATACAAATCCTATGGTTGACACCATCCCCTCAACACTAGCTAATTAGGAACCACAAATCACCCAAACCATCTGTAATGGCACCACCACTATAGCTCAAGCTGGCAACTTGCCCACCATGACTAGTCACGTTAATGAGTGTAGCCAAATGAAGCTAGCTCCTCCACCTGCATTGAAACCTTCCTATAAGCAACCATCCCTTCTTGCACTTGCTGCTAACTTGGCTTTTGACATAGGTGAAGATATAGTCTCATGGATTCACAACTTGGACGACACCTTCACTAGTTTTCATGTAGCTACAACAAACTAGACCTTGGCCTCCTCGATGAGACTGTGGCTCAAGTTGTTGCTTCCCTACCCTGCTCGCGGGAAGAATTTGAATTTATTTTCACAAAGGCCCCTACAATTGCTGATTGATGAACTGATCGTTGCACAAATTTTGCGTGCAAAAGTTCTTAAGGGCTGCCTTATCACCTCCTTCCAGTGTGTAGCGATGTAGTGACCACTCCTAACGACCTCACACACTTGGATCAACTAGCTACATTCGAGTCTGGATTTCTACAAACGTGGTTCAAATTGCATGTGCAATGGGAGCACATTGGGTGCCCAATCGTGACTAATGCTGAGCTACATTAGACATCTAGACATTAGAATATGATCCAACTTACATTGCCACTACCTCATTCCATGTCCTTACAATGATTTGCAAAATTGACCACTTGAGGAGAATGTCCTACTCCACCCCTACCTTGACAGAATTCTCAGTGAGGACAAGCTTCATATTGTAGCAAAATGGGCTCGGGAGACTTCTTGATGAATATCCTAAGCTACATGATGCATGTTGGCATATGCCCACATGACATGAATCATTATGCAACATTGGAATATAATCCTTAGTTCTACCATTGGCTCTTGCAAAACCCATAGTGTTACATTCACTTTGTGCATAGCTACCATGTGCACATACACACCATTCATTTCTTTTATTATCCTTTAGAAAGCCACAAAAGGCACACCTAGAATTGTCCCACCTCTAAGCTTCACAATCCTAGGAAGTATTGCACCCAATAAGTGGGGTGGGGGACACACGAGAGACTAGAGACACAAAGACACCAAAGTTGAACGCTTGAGTATCAAATCAAAGATGTCAATCTTGACTAAGGATGAAGTGCTAGTGGCAAGAATCTTTTTTCATGCCTCTAAAATTGAGCTTTCATCATTAACTTCCATTGTCAATTTGAGCAGACAAGACACCCCAGAACAGGGGGCAGCCTATGATAGGATGAAGAGAATATGGAAAGCTCAACTATGAAGGGTGTATGGTGTCTCATAAATGTCAAAGTGACTAAAGAGCAAAGTGAGAGCCCAGAAGAACCTATACATAGGTATGAAGAGAGGCAGGAACAAATTGAGACAATCACGTTTCATTTCTAGGTGTCTGAAGATGCTAGGTATAGAGATCCTCTCCTTGAGGACAATGAACCCACTCATTAGAACAAGAGAGAGAATCACTCAACCATGGCTAGATCAACAAGATGTAGGAGCCCGTAATAGAAGTTGTAGACTCATAGGTATATGAAGGAGCAGCCATTGTGTTAATAGATGACCTTGAGAAGCATTCCTAGGGTAGCTGGAATGACATCATCCCATTCTTGGAAATGATGGAATTGCTTGGGTTGCTTATTGTTATGTAGGTACAACTAAGTGAGTTGACCCCACATACTACCCCTATCCTTACAAGCACCTCCAATACCACAAAGAAGAGCATGGCTAGTATACTTTCCCCAAGGTTCCCAATGTATGGGCCTCAACATTTGAGAAGACATATCATTTCCAAGCAAGGGACTTGGCTCCCTAGTTTAGGGTTGTAAGGGCATTCGACAACTATCTTGATAAGGCTTTTTTCACCACTAGCAATTATTTGAAGATGCTCATTATACTACTACAGTCGCCCACCCTATATGAAGATAGGCCACCTCCCCTCTTCTTTGATGCAAATGCAAGGACAAACACAGTTGCCATGGTGTGGTTGCATCTCCGTGCCTTACTCCTACCCACATATTTCATGAGTATCCTAGAAGATATAGCGGACTACCAATTCACCCTATGCACCCACACATTTTATCTAGAATCTAGTCTTCGCTTGAAGTTAGACATGAAGAAGTACCTCATAAGTAGAGGTTGCTTGTCTAGAACGCTTTGGCCCCTATCTAAGGAGTGAATCATGTTTTTATTTTTTATTTTTTTAAAGAGAAGAAAAAAGAGAAAGAAAAAAAAGGAGAGTTTTCACAAGCACACCGCACTTAGGAATCCTTGGTCTTCAAAGTAAATCCTCAACCCCTAGGCTTTTTCCCACAACTTATATTCATGGCTCATCAAGGGCAGGACTCCTTGGATCACTTGGCAGATGACCTGTCTCCTTGAACATCACATTGCACCCCCCACCATGCACCTACTAGGTCCTCAAGTGTGGGACAAGATTCTGAGTTTACTTGGAATTCAACCCAACTTCTAGTTGCACCAGCACATGTACCATCCACAACACCAATAAGGGCAGCATTCCCCTGAAGGAGAGCACCACCAGATTTTCAGGCATGGTGGACATGACATGAGACCCATCAACATCGGTTGCCTAGCATCATCCACACCTAGCCATGTTTCATACACCTTGTGTATCACCTCAGTTGCAAGCAAGCTCACTCTTCCAGCATTAGTCACTATTCTCTCATTGTCTCAAATGGTCTAGGAGCCCAAGGGGAAAAAGGGGTTGGAGACCTCTAAACCTATGTATAAAAGCAAAAAAGATAATGAAAAAGATCATTTGAGTGTGTGCCAACTTTTGAGAGTGTGCTCTTCTACCTACATTCTATTGCTTGAAGCTCCTGTGTGTGCCATTGAGAGAGGGAGAGAGTGAGGAAGAGAGGGCTACAAGGGGAGTGTGAAGGATAGGTCATGGAGAACTTGGTGATCCTCCACCTTCTTTTACATTAGCATGCTTGTCTTACTGAGATTACAATGATGAGTGAGCTCCAAGTGTGTCTACTATAAACTTAATCCCATTGGTTGCTTTTCCTACCTGTGAGGGTAGCCATTGGATGAGAGAGGTGAAAGACTAGGGGAGAGCTAGTCATCCTCTCATGGTTGGACTCTTGGAACAATAGGATCCCAACACTTTCACCTAGTCAAAGTTCTTCTAGCTAGCCTTAAACTCTTCACCTATTATCTATCTAGATCGCCTTCTAAGATTCATAAGTAGGTATTGAATTCATTCTCAAAGTCTTAGTTATCTTCTTAGTAAGCACAGGTAATTCATATTAAAATGTAATATGTACTTTAATTTATAGTCTCAAAGTGTAATTCATATGCATTCTTAAGGTTTAACCATTATATATAAACTTATTTAGATAAAGAATTTAATTCAAATCCAAATTTATGGCATTCTTATGGTGTAATTTTAATTTTATATCGTAATGTATTTCTTGATTTTAATTATTTCAACTTTTGTGTGTGTGTGTGTGTGTGCGTGCACGCTAGTGATCCACTATGGGAGACAGATAGATATAGAGCTAGCAATCTATTGTGCTTCTGCCCCTTTCTATCTTGCCTGATTCTTGCCATATACATGTAGTTTTTGAACCCTTTTCTAGACTTGTAGTAATCCACTATGCTTCTTTTGCTTGCTATATTGCCTATTTCTTGCCATATACTTGTAGTAATTTTATGCTTCTTTTCCTTGCTATCTTGCCTATTTCTTGCCATATACTTGTAGTTTTGGAACCCTTTTTCTAGACTTATATAGCATAGGATATATACTTATACACATAAAAGTAAATAAACAACTAGCTAAATGCAAATAAAGCACAAGTGTTATGTCTGAAGGGGATTATCGAAGATGAATAGGGACAACATTGGTGTTGTATCAGATGGGGAACATCTCAAAGCATTAATTGAAAGCTTGAGCGTCATAATACTTCAAGATTAATTTTTATTTTTCTTTCTAAGTTGCATCTCCTATGAAAAGAAAAATGATTTTGTGTCCTTTGATTGTGCATGTGGGTGTATAATAAAGCTTTCTAAAAGAATGAAAAATAAGAAAACATTGCCAGATTATGAAAGAATAAAAAATCTATTGCTTGCATGATGAAGGACCCACCTTTGCCACATGTTTGGAGTTTATGCAAGGCTTGACTTGATGGGAGGCACATGCATGCCTAGAATGGCTTGTGTTACATGGGATGCCACCACAAAGATTTATTTGCCTCTCAAACACATGCTTCTAGGATCATCCAAGCAAGGATATATTGTTTATTATTACTTTCTCTACATCTTTATTTTATCTTCACTTTATCTTGAGTTAGTATCTTCTTGAATTTAGCCTAAGCTTGCAATCAAGCATAGAAAACCCCATGCATATAATTTTGTTGATGATGATGTAGCAACACACACACACACACACACACACACACACACACACACACACACACACACACACACACACACACACACACACACACACACACACACACACACACACACACACACACACACACACACACACACACACACACACACACACACACACACACACACACACACACACACACACACACACACACACACACACACACACACACACACACACACACACACACACACACACACACACACACACACACACACACACACACACACACACACACACACACACACACACACACACACACACACAAAACACTTTTGTTGATGAAGAAGGAAAGAAGAAGAATAATCAAAATTTCTCGGAAAAGGAAGAAGAAGATCAAGTCAATGAGGAGGAGAACAAAGCAAAAGAAGACATAGTGATGACAAAGATCATAAGAAAAAAAAGAAACACAATTGATAATGAATAAAAAGAAGGAAAAATGGTGAGTGTTAACCTAAAATGACAAAGGCTACAACCTAAAGAATGGTCAAAGATCAAAGGCTTAAACATAGATCAATCAATCAAAGAAATGAATGGGTCCTAAAATGAAAGAATGGTAAGAAGGAAGATTATATGGGTGTTGAAACATGATAGTAATATTTGAAAATTTCCAAAAATAAGCTTAGATACAGAATCCTTCAAGAAAGACATCTAAACCAAATACATAAAGGTAACATAGAAGATCCTTGAACCACGATCTAGTGAGTATTGTTGTTAACCATTAAAAGTGAAGTAGGACGACACAAAGTCAACAAGTCAAAGTCAAGCAAAGAAGCTCACAAGTCAAGTGTTGGAAGTTTTTCTAAAGATGAATTATTTGTTAGGTTTCAATATCTTACGTTAGACTCTATCCATCGTAACGTGTAGTTGCAAATTATTCCATCAATTTATTGTAGATATGTGACTACTATTATTTTTAGTAAACATTATGTGAGAGCCAGGCCATACAAATTGTAATACCTCCCAATGATAAATTAGATAACTCCATTCACTCTAGTTTATATTGGCTCGAATTAACCTAAGTGGTGTCCATACATTATTAAAAATTTGGTCAAAAGCCTTTAAAGTGGATAGGGTATCCAACTTTGGGTGAAAATCCTAAATCTGAACTACTATATATAAAAACCTAAAAGGGAATGAAATACCTTAGGCACTATCCATCTGTAATGTGTAGTTGCAAATTATTCCATTAATTTATTGTAGATATGTTACTACTATTATTTTTTGTAAACATTATGCGAGGGTTGGGTTCACTCTTGCCATACAAATTGTAATATCTCCCAATGATAAATGAAATAACTCCATTCACTCTAGTTTAGATTAGATTGAATTAACCTAAGTGGTATGTATACATTATTAAAAAGAACTAGTAAAAAGCCTTAAAAATGGATAGGGTACCCACATTTTGGTGAAAACCCTAAATATAAACCATGATATATATAACCAAAAAGTGAATGGAAGAGCTCATTCTTGTGTGTGCCAATTTATGAGATCTAGATTTATTCATTCCTTACTTCTCCATCACCATTTTGCTTTGGGGGGGGGGGGGAGGGGACTAACAGAGTGAAATACTATATTGCATCTATCCATCTCTTCTTCTTGCGATGCTTATTTCTTAAGGTTGGAGGGAGGTTCGAAGGTCTTAGATCAATGGCTTGGCTTGCAAAGGGCATCCATGAGGATCATGTGACCATCTATTTATATCTTTAAGTAAGGAACTATAATGAGAAGGTATTGGAGAGGTGTGTCTACTATAATCCCTTGAATCGTTGAGCTTTGTTTCTTGCATGGCTATCTAGAGAGGAAATTTCAATGATTTAGAGGTGGAAGGTGAGTGACTAGGTGTGAGAGACTCATGAGAGATAGTACCCAAAGTTGGTCAAACTCTTAAATGAATAAGATCTCCATCCATGTATCATCATTTAGTAATCATAGAGACTAGGATTTTGGTTCTATTGTTGGGACAATGGTGGAATCAACTAACTAAGATGCTCACTTTTTTTCCATTCATGGATCGGTCTCTTGTGTGCCATGCTCACTTTGAAACACGCATGGTGAGATTAGGATGCGAAATGTAATTTTTGATACATATTGATTTGAAAAGAATTGCATCATTTAGTCATATCTTAGAGAATGATTGTTGAACCCCAAAGAATAAAACATAAAAATTAAAAATGAAAAAAAGAATAAAAATCATGTTAAAACTCTCCCTATCATCAATCTCTATAATAAACTTCCATTGCATTATGGATTCAATGTTGCATACGTATGATGGTAATGTGAGAATCGATTATTGGAGTGCATGATTGCAAGAAGGTAATCATAAGTAAGAGAGTAAAGATTTGGCTACCTATAGAAGTCTTACTTTCTAGATTGTAATTATGGAGTTCAATACATTCTAACACAATAGATCACTCGACTCCCACAAATAGTTCTAATCACGAGTCACATGGCCTAGCCAATATTAGTCTATGAACACCAACTCTAGTGTTCATTATAGCACTTTCAAGACAAGCCTCCTAAGCACTTGGGTCAGTAGCATAGACCACTCCAAACACTGACTTAATAGCACTCAAGTGCTCTTGAGAGATTGAGTCCTTGAGTATCCTTGAGTGCTCAAGTAGTTGAGGACTTTAGCTAACACTTGCTTGAGTTGTCTTAAGGGGATGGGATTCACTAGTGAGCCATCGCATGGGGAGCATTAAACACCACATGTCACTACTAGCAATTGCCATGCAGCACCCCAAAAAGTGGCCACCACCACCTCATCAAAATGCTAAAAATAACAACACCCCAAAAAAGGAAGACACCCTTATGATGTGTCTTGAGTGCCCAATGAGTGCACTTGGGTTGAGAATGATCCAATCATTAGGAAAAAAATACACTCACAAATGGGCTTTTTAGCCCCCCTTCCTTAAAACAAGGAAAAGAGGAGAGAAGAATAGTAAAATAATCATATTCTCTCTCCACTTTTGCAATCTCATTTTTCCTTTTTTATATTATCTACAAAGATATACTTAGGTTCCTTCTCTCTCCTCATTCAAGAAGTCTTTTTCAACCAAATTTTATATTAAAAAATGAGTTGTGGTGCTTCGTTTTCAATGCAAAATGATTAGTAGATACGAGGTAATTGATTTTTAAATTGAAAACAAGGAAAATGAAAATTTAAAAATTCCTTTAAAGATATTTTGGGGATTTTTTATATTCTAGCTTTTGGTCAAAAAACAAACCAACTGGTCAAATTTCGTGTTTTTTGGAAATGTTTTTGGACGTAAAATAGAAATGTCTAAAATATGAAAAGTCTTGGATATCCCTATCCTCTGAGCTCTTTCCCCCCATATCTATACTCTCTCATGGCTCTATTGTGACCTCTTCTCTGTGTTTATGCAACCTTCATTAACATGGTGAATTACTTACACCCTCCTTTCCCTTGGCACCTTTGTGTGCCTCTCTGTGCATCTCCACTCTACCTCCTGTGACAACCAAGTAGGCTCCCCATTTCTATTAATAGTAAAATGAATACATGAAAGAAGGAGCTGCATATTGAGGTAGAGATTGAATACGCCCCATTATTCAAAAGAACCTAGTGTACCAATGTCAACCCTCAAGTTTTGCAGAGTTATAGGAAAATGGGATTGAAACATGTGGACTTGTGGGTTGATGGGGGAATTTACCCAATTGACCCCTTAAAAAATAGGCTTCCAACTTTCTTAAGAATCACAAAATTTGCTGAAGTATGTGTGCGATGGTGAAAATGGGTTGCTGGTTACACTAGGCGACTCAATGATCAGGCGTTCAAAGTATTTACAACTTGCCAAGGAACCATAAAAAATTGTCATGATGTGATCGTTGCATATCAACTTCATATACAACAGCTCATAGGACAAGTGATACAGTTGAATGACACTATGATTCAACAAAACAATCAAATTATTTCAATGTAGGACACTATCCATGACATTGGTATCTCATATGAGGAGGTAAAGGCACAATTAGACAACTTGAAAAAGATCAACAACAAGCTAACATAGGAGCGCAAATGAAAGAAGAAGCCAATCAATGAGTTAATTGTGAATAGCGATCAGTGGATTTAATACAACTAGTTTTTCAAGGAAGCCATAACCAAGGAAGCTGGGAATGAAATTATATTGCCATGGAAGATTGAGAATCATAGATGAATGTTGCAACATGAATACTCACCTCATGTCAAGGTGGAACATGGTATGCACCCCATATCTTGGTGGCTAAGAGCATGCACCCTCTTAATTGGTGGGAGGAAGGAACCTCAAAGCATGTATTGCTTGAAAATGGCAAAAAGATCCCTCACATGTTACATCTCCACCTTTTATACTTAACCCTCTTAGTTGGTGGGAGGAAGGAACCTCAAAGCATGTATTGCTTGACAATGGTAAAAAGATCCCTCACATGTTATATCTCCACCTTTTATACTTAACCCTAGCCCACTCTAGACTAAGGTGACTTATGCTTTATTACAAGCCATCCTGGCCTAAAAGAGCTTTGTCCTCAAGGTTGAATTGGGAACAAATTACAAAGATGATTACAAAGATAGCTTGAATCATTTGGAATCATGCTGTAATAAAGCTCCTTGTTGATGAAGCTCAAAGAAGTTGATGGAGACGGACCATATAAATGGAACAGACTACTGTAATCTGTCCAAAATAGGCAGTAGTACAAAATTGGCCATATCTGAAGCTACAAGTGGCCCATTTCCATGTGCAAGATATATAAATGTAGAGGACAACATGTAGTATCCAACCATGCATTCAAAATTGAATTTTGATGCCAATGAGACAATTTACTTTCTCACATAAATTTAATACAACAAGCTGTGTACTGCCCTGTTTATGAACTGTCCTCTTGCTTAAGCCATGGAAATTGTTCCAAATTTGATGCTTGTTGCCACGAAGACTCTTCAATAGGCAAACCCTTCCATTTGACAAGGTATTCCACAAGAATACAATTCCTTAGAACCTTCTCCCGCTTGCCAATAATCTTCTCGGGCTCATAGATTATCAAACCATAATCATCCAAGGGAGGTATTTCTTCAAGAGCTTGAATTTGAGGACCCACATACTTTTTAAGCCGAGACACATGAAAGGCATTATGGATTCTTGTGTTTGAAGGTAAGTCTAGTTGATAAGCAAGATCCCCAACTCGTTTGACAATACGGTAAGGACCATAAAACCTATGAGCAAGTTTGTTGTATCCTCCTTTAAGCGAAGCATAATGTGACTTGGGAATCTTTAAAAATACCCATTCATCTTCCTCAAACTCCACATGTTTTCTTTTCTCATCTGCATAGACCTTCATTATCTCTTGAGCTTTATGAATATTGTCCTTGCATTGTGTCATAAGAGCCTCCATCTCTTCCAACTCCTCACGGGCTTGTAGATTTACATCTTCATGAAACTATGCGAAGGGTACTTGTACTTTGTAGCTATATAAAGCTTCAAAAGGAGACATTCCAATGCTCATATGGTAAGTATTGTTGTAACAAAACTCCGCAAGATGGAGCCATTGGTCCCATGCATTTTGTGTCTCATAGCAAAAGTGCCTCAAATAAACTTCTAACCATTTGTTAACTCTTTCGGTTTGCCCATCCGTTTGTGGGTGATATGCGGTACTAGGAGTCAAAAGAGTCCTCATTGAAGAGAACAAACTCCTCCAAAAGCTGCCCATAAACTAAGTGTCACGGTCAGACACAATCTTCATTGGCATACCATGAAGCTTGAAAATACATTCCATGAATTGTTAAGCCACTTGCTTTGTTGTAAATCGGGCCTTAGTTGGGATGAAATGGGATAATTTAGCCAACCAATCAACTAGCACATAAATGCTATTCCACCTACGCTTAGTTGTAAGCAATCCAACAATAAAATACATAGAGATATCAGTCCACTTGCATTGAGGAATAGGGAGTGGCTAAAGTAAGCCATCGGGTAGAAGAGACGAGTCTTTATTTTGTTGACACGGAAGATATTGCATCACATAATCCTTGACATCCTGCCAAACGCCCTTCCAATAGAAGCTCTTATGGATGTTGTCAAATGTTTTGCACAACCCATGATGTCTTGCTAAAGGTGAAGAATGCATCTCATGCAAAATATGGTATTTGAAAGAAGATTGTGGTGTCAAGTAGACTCCACCATGATACCATAAAAGACCATTGTGCCAATTGAAAATGGGATACTCTTCTCCTTTACCTTGCTAAAATTCCTTCATCATCTTTGATGCTTGCTCATCAAGAAAATATTCTTCTTAGATGTTCTGAATCCAATCCTTATGTACAATTGAAATTGAAGATATAGATCATGCCCACATACGTGATAAAGCATCCACCATAACATTACCTTTTCTAGCCATGTAGGATATTTCAAAATTATAGCTTTGAAGAGTAGCTAGCCACCTCCTTTGTTTAAGTTCATATACATGTAATTGACGCTCATTGTCATCAAGCTTGAGACTTTCATAGGCTATAACTCCATGGTCTTGATACAAAATAATTGTAACGTGTCCCCCTGTCCATTTGTAGGACACGTCTTAGCAGCCCATTAGGAAGAGAGTCTAGAAAGCACTGCTCGGCACTCCCAAGGAATGTCACCGGGTTTGCGATCTAGGTCTTCCCGAGTCTGTCACGAAGCGGAAGCATTCTGGCCGTTCCCACTTAGGACCGACCTGAATCAGGGCTTTCCTAATGGTCAAGTTCCTAGAAGGTAGCTAGCGTCGAGCCCCAGACAAACTACTTTGCGCAGAAACATCAGGGTCGAAGCGGATTTATGCTGCACTTGGTTCGAGGAGAATGGAAAACGAGAGGGATGCAAAGCTCGATCTCTTTGCCTGTAAGGCATATTCCCATTCCGTTCCCCTTAAACAACATAAATCGGGACTCTAGCTCTTATTGCCTCACTGTCAATTTCCTTTGAGACAAGTTCCCGGCCAACCACATTTAGTTTGACAAGCAAAAACAGCTTCCTTAATTAACCAATTAAACAGTGGTTTCCTCATGTAACTTAGGCACTGACATAGAAAAACAATGTCAAGCAAGTTCCTTTTCACTATTTGATCTTTATTTATCAGTCTTTGGAATACATCAAATAATCGCCCGAAGGCTATTCCAGCAATCCTCAGGGATCGCTATTCCAAGTTTCACCTGTTAACTAGTATGCGGGCCTTGAGATCCCATCTCGAGTCACGTCGGCCTCTTGTGTAGGATGCAGAGACAAGGGATTTATGGCCAGAGTCTCCCCTGGCACCCGAGCGTTCCCCTGATCCAAGTAGCACCCATGGAGAGACCTCTCGGGGCGGGTTCGGTCCACGTACCCGGCGCAGCTAACAACCCCCTTGGATAGGGTCAGGCAAACAGTCGAAGGTAACTGATACTACCTTTCCCTCCAGGCTCTCAACCTGAAGCATTAGATGTTTTTCTTGAATTAGTTCTTTGAGAAAAGAAGTACAAACAGTGTACCTAAGTGTACAATCAAGAACATTCCAGTGGTCATTTGTACGGTCAACTGCTAAGGTGTGGTTCCTTCTCCTCGAATGCTTCCAGCATTCGATCCAGGATCAATCGCGATTTGGCAAGATCCCAAGGGTTTCGTAAGCTGAGTTGCTTGCTTACCCCTTTTTCCTTGGGTTAGGGTTTATACCCTGTTGACCCAAATTGTCACTACCTTAGGTATCCTTACGTCTTAGTCAATAAATCTTGGACAACCATGTTGTCCTAACTTGGTTGGTCAATTGCTTTCTTGGCAATTCAGTTCCCAAGAAAGAGTGATGTAGCAGGATGACTACTCATCCTCTAGAAAATTAGACTTGTACATAGAACTCGCCAACCTTAATCTAAGGAGTGGAAATAGTATTTTGTGATTTAGACACAAAATCATATGGCGTTGCAGCTTGTGTCAGTATCTGACTTGTGGGATTATATCTTTCTTCGTACGGTCTTTCTTGATCAAGAATACCTTTGATCAAGATAAGGGCTTGGGAGTTCTCTTGACCCAACCCAACCTTAACCCTACTAGGCCGATAACGCTTTGGCCCTAGGGTTCCTAAATTCACACGGAAGTCTAGTATTTGGTCAATTGATCCTTAGGGTGAGAACCCTAGATCATTCTTGCATGGGCGTTTAGCTAACCCTAACATTCCGTGAATGTGGGTAGGACCTTTAAGATTGGAAGTATTAAGTCGGCAACCCAAGTGCGATACTAGACAGAATTTGATCATAGCTTAATCCTACCTAGCACATTGAGGTGATCATCATATGCTAACTAATCATACCCTTATGATTCTCATGTAAGCTATTCAATTATATGTGAATTACTTAGTTGATCTAACCAACCCATGATTTAAGATGATCTTTCCTTTTAAAGATGCAAATACTTTCTTCTAAATTTGCAAGTACTTTCCCCTAAAAGATATAAGTAACTGCAAGATATAACATTCCATGCAAATATGCGATTTCAAGACCATAGACCCTTTTCCTTCTATGCAGCTATAAGATCTACAATGATCGTTACTTTTTCTTGCCCTAAACTATAATGATTAACAATTCAGAGCTAACTCTTATAACCCTATGTTGATGCAATGAAATCAAAGCTTTAATATTTTTAATGAAGATGCATTCAAACTTTGATAAAAGAACTCCATGCATGAGCGAATGCCATGAGTCCATCATTGATTTTAATCCGTCCTTTATCACTTAACCCAATCTAAATTGTAACTATTCATTGCATGTGAATTGGATTATATCAGTTTTATTGACAAAGTTCATAAATCTTTTTTTCCTTTTAGTGCAACTTTTTAGACAACATTTAACATCTGTCTACGGTTGCCTTAATCACGAGACACAACCAATAATTTATTACCTAAATGCGTTATATATCCTAACCTTTGCGAGATGCAACAAGGATGCCTTCGAACAAATTTGTCTTTTAACTTATGCGTCATACGTTGAAAATGTAGTTACTCTTGACCATGGAAGTGCAAGCAAATGTAAGTGCTCGACATGCCACTAAACTTTGTAAATTGAATGTGTAAATGCATTTAAATTTCCCTACGTGAACTAAAAACATGCTTAAAGTATCCTTTTCATGCGAGAATGTTATCGGAACCTAGGCATTAGGAATCGGGGCGTTGTCCACTTGCATACTCGGAGTGGAAGCTCCCGCGTGTACTCCTCTCTCCTTTTGCTTAGGAGCCATTGACGTGGTAGATTTTGACGCAGCGAATCTTCCTTGGCTCCCTTACGCACTTCGAGGGTACTATTGTCCGAGATTCTTCTCTTCCGCACAGGAATTTGGGTCTCACGGTTTTAAGGAACCCGGGAAGGCATGGGTGAATAAGGCCTATGGAAGCTTCAATAGAAGCTTCCAATGGAAGCTTCCAAGCTTCTGTCACAGCCAAATGACATGGAGAGAGAGTGATGATTGGGAAGATGACGACGATGCTGATAGTGAAGATAATGATGATGGTAATGATGATGATGATGGTGATGAAGACGATGGGTGCAGTAGCCTGGCAGCAGCACGGCAGTCCTAGCGGCATGGCAGCGTGGCGGGCCGGCAACACGATCCACAGGGCGATGGCAGTAGTTCCACGATCCCCTCTCCCCTCAAGCTTGGGGAGGGGGATTCATATATAGGGTTGAAGGGGGGGGATAGCCACACAAGTGGCAAGTTGCATGCCTCCTCCCCATGCCCCTCCACCACTTAACTCATACTCTCTCTCCTTGCCATGCAACGGCTGAAGGGGAGGGGAGTTAAATTTTTTTTTTTTGCAAATATTATACATGATCTCTTTTTCCCTTGAAGGGGTGTTTCCGCGTGGGCTACGGGTTTTGAGCCACGGCTTTCTACACACGATGCATGGCTGGTGTTTATCGATGCATGCGGAGGGAGCAGTTAGCCCAAAGTTTTTTGTTGCAGGAGATCACTCGAAATTGCTCTTGTGTGGGATGTGTGGGGTCTAGGGTCGTTTAATATTTCGTTGTGGAAATATTACATTCTCTCCCCCTTGGAGGAATCGAGATGTCCTCATCTCCAGAAGATCTGGGGGTATTGTTGGTTGAGAGTACTTTCATCCATCCAAGTGGCATCCTCTTCGGGGTAATCTTTCCACTGGACAAGGTATTCTCTCAAGGTCTTGGATCTCAAATGCCTCTCCCTAACATCTAAGATCCTGTCTGGCCGTAGCTCAAGGACTCCTTGGCTAGGCATTACAACTTGTTGATCATCAAGCACGTGACTAGGGTTAGGCATATACTTTTTCAATAGACTGGTATGGAATACATTATGAACTTTTAGGTTTTCAGGGAGTTGAAGTCTGTAAGCATTAGGCCCTAGGCACTTGAGAATCTTATAGGGTCCACAATACCTTGGACTTAGCTTTTTGCATTCACCCAAGGATAGGGAACTCTTCTTTGGACGTACGCGAATGAAGACCATATCACCCTCAACGAAGGATCTGTCTTGCCGTTTCAGGTCCGCGTAAGCCTTCTGTCTGTCCTTGGCGGCTTGGATGTCCTGTCTTATTGACTTGATTTGGTCATTCATGTCTTCCAGCATCTGCTGTGAAGCTTCAACCCTTAGGGTTGGATCCGAAAAGCTCAAAGGACTACAACAATCATGCCCATACAATGCTTGAAAAGGGGTCATCTGAATGCTTTGTTGGTAGGAAGCATTGTAGGCAAACTCAACTAGTGGCAAATATTGAATCCACTTTTTGGGTTCACAGCAACAGTGTGCCCTAAGCATATCCTCAATGACTTGGTTGACTCGTTCCATTTGACCATTTGTTTGGGGATGATAAGCTGTACTGAAACAAAGTTGAGTCCCAATGGCCTCGAAGATAGCCCTCCAGAAGTGTGAGGTGAAGAGAGAGACACGATCACTAATGATTCTTCTAGGTAACCCATGGAGTTTGAATATTTCCTTGATGAATAACCTGGCGATGTCTGAGGCTTTATAGTTTGTCTTAACAGGGATAAGATGTGCAACCTTGATGAGCATATCCACCACGACCAAAATGGAGTTGTATCCTCCCTGAACTTGGGGCAGGCCAACAACAAAGTCCATACTAATGAATTCCCATTTCATTTGGGGAATGTCAAGTGGTTGCAATTTCCCTGGCATTTTGACATGTTTGGCCTGAATACGTTGACAAGACAAACATTCCCTGACATATTTGAGAACATCACCTTTGAGCCTATCCCAATAATAGCTCTTCCTGACCGCATTAAGGGTCTTGGCATAGCTAGGATGTCCTGAGAAAGGGGAGTCATGGGCTTTCCAAAGTATCTTCTGCTTGAGTGATTGGCTTGCCTGGATACATAATCTTGTTCTATAGTAAATAGGTCCACTATTGACAGAGAATTCTTGATACTTTGTTTGTAGCTTTGGGTCTTGATCTTTGATGGGGATCTCCCTTAGCAATTTCTGATAGGTTGGGTCATGGCATGCCTCTTCTCTAGCTAGCTCAAGAATTGGGTTGTTTGGCATGGATACCTTTGTGGCTAGAGATCTTGCTGTTGATGGATCTTGCAAAATCAAAGAATTTAGAAATGCCTTGCAACTGAGTGCATCGGCAACTACATTCTCCTTTCCAGGCCGGTATTTGATTTCAAAATCATATTCTTCTAGCACTTCAATCCATCGATGTTGCCTCATATTGAGCTCATTCTGGGTGAAAATCCATTTAAGACTCTTGTGGTCCGTCACTAGGGTAAATTTGTTACCCAGCAAGTAGTGCCTCCAAAGTTTGAGAGCATGGATGACACCCAACAGCTCCAGATCGTGGGTAGCATAGTTCCTTTCATGGCTCTTCAATTTCCTTGAAGAGTATGCTATAGGATGACCTTCTTATGTGAGCACACATCCTAAGGCTAGTGTGCTAGCATCAGTTTTCACTTCAAACTTCTTACTAAGATCTGGAAGTTTCAGGATGGGTGCTGATACCAAGCTTTGCTTTAGTTTGTCAAAGCTGGACTATTCAGCAGGTGACCAAACAAATGATACTTGCTTCTTTAGTAGATTGGTCAGAGGTGCTGCAATCAAAACACAGTTTTTGATAAAGACCATGTACCATCCTGTCAATCCAAGTATTTCTTTGATAGAAGTTGGTGTTGGCCACTCTAGAACGTTTCTGACCTTGGCCGGATCTACTGAAACTCCTTCCGTTGATACAATGAATCCCAGATATTCAATTTGTCGCTTGAAAAATTCACACCTTTTTCTTAGCATAAAGCTTGTGTGCCCTCATTGTCTCAAGGATGATGCGAAGTTGGGGTTCATGATCTTTTTTCTGCTTAGAGTAGACTAGGGTATCGTCAAAGAAGGCGAGTACAAAGTCATCAAGATAGGGCCTAAAGATATCCTACATTAACTTTTTGAAGGTAGCAGGAGCATTTGTCAGCCTGAATGACATGACTAGGAATTCAGTGTCCATACCTTGTGTTGAATGCAATCTTCAGGATATCTTCTTTCTTGATCCTTATCTGATAATATCCAGACTTGAGATCTATCTTAGAGAAGATATTCGCACCTTGAAGACGGTCAAGAAGTTCATCTATTCTTGGAATAGGGTATTTGTTCTTAATGGTTGATTGATTCAACCCTTTGTAGTCAATGCATAGTCGAAGCATTCCCTCTTTCTTCTTCTGGAACAGCATTGGAGCTCCCCAGGGTGAATTGCTAGGACGGATGTAGCCCTGGTCTAATAGTTGCTTGAGTTTATCCTTCTGCTCAATCACTTCCGAGATGGACATCCTATATGGTCTCTTTGCGATTGGTGCAGCTCCTGGCGCTAGCTTGATTTCGTGATCGACTCCCTTTGAGGAGGAAATTCTATCAGCTCTTCAAGAAATACGTCTGCGTATTCCTTTAACCATGAAGGTTCTTCCCTAGATTCCCAATTTTGATCTAGATTATTTAGCTTAATCAAATAGACATGTAGGCCCTTTCTAACTCCTTTTATTATCTGTGTTGCTTTTGCTAGCTGAATTTTTGGCTTACCAGCCTCTCCTTGAGTTGTGACTAGTTCCCCTTTAGAATTTCAGAAGAAGACTTGGCCCTTTCCACAGTGAATGTGGGCGTCATTGGGTATTAGCCAATCCATTCCGAGCAAACATTCGTGGACACCTAGGTTCATTACTCTGAATCTAACCGAAGTCGACTTTCCACCTAGTAGGAATTTCACCTTAGCAGTTTGCTTGGTATAAGAGACCTCACGACCATTTGCTAATTCCACGAGTAAGGTAGGTGCATCTTTTGTGGGTATTCCTAATCTTTTTGCACAGACTGGTGAAATGAAGGAATGTGTACTACCACAATCAATCAAGGTTTTGAAGCTTTTACCTTGATAATCCGATGGAGTTTGAATCACTGAGAATTGGCAATTCGGGCCTTTCTTGTGAAGAGTGGCATGAACTATTGCCCTCTCAATGTCAGCTTCCATGGATGGATCTTCTTCATCACCCAGCTCCTTGTTGGTGACACTGAGGTTCTCCCTGTGGTCCTGACAGTGGCTCCTTGGCCATGGGCGGCTCCTTGAAGTGGCCCTTGATGTTGTCCTCTGCTAAGCTTGGGACACTTCCTTTTAAAGTGACCAGGCTCATTGCAATGGAAGCAATGGAGATTGTGGCCATTACCTTGGGTAGGAACGAAGTTATTGACACTGTTGGTCCTAGCTTTCTTCCTTTGTCCCTAACTTTGGCCCTACGCTCTCTTAGCCTGAGACCTATACACTCCCTTGTTCTAATCCTTGTAAGACCAAGTCCTATTATTTCTTGGCTTGGACTGCACCTCCTGTATTATCAGTGCAGCTCGAATGAGCACGTCTTGAAGGTCTGCTGGGCGCATTGATTCCAAGGGGTGTTTATGGGTGGGTTTAATCCGGTACAAAACTTTGACACCTATTGTGTCATATCCATTTGTGGGGCGTACTTTAAAAGAGAGACGAACTTTGAATAGTATGCATCCAGGGATAGTCCGAGCTGGTTTAATTCATAGAATTCATTCATCTTCTATGTGTGATAGGCAGGTGGTGTCAAGATTGTGGGAGAGAAGGAAGGAGTCTCACTTGTAGCTTTCTTGCTTGCACAATGGGGGAATACACACAAAGGTGGAGGCTGAAAATAGTTTTTCCTCTTCTTAGTTGTGTAAGCCAAAAAGAACTCTTATACAAAGAAATAGAAGAACCCTATATATGGGTCTCAAACCAAACTCAACTAACTAAGGTGGCATACTAACTGAGCCACGAACTAGAGTAGATAAGGATAGTTGTCATCTAGCTATTATTCATGGGCGGTGTACCAACCGCATCTGCAACTAACAAGTCGATGACATAAATGCACAACGGTCACCCTGGCATATCACGAGTGGAGCTTGATATCTCAACACTCCCCCTCGAGCTCAATCCCAATTCTTGCACACCAAGCAGGTCTCTGAACTTGCACAGCTTCTCTGCGCTCAATGCCTTCGTGAATATGTCAACTATCTGATCCTCTGTGCTGACATAAACTAGATCAATAAGACCTAGTAAAACCCTCTCTCGCACATAGTGATAATGCACCTCAATGTGCTTTATTCTAGCATGATAGACTGGGTTATTTACCAAGTGTATACTACTCATGTTGTCACAATAAATGACAACTGGCCCATCTGTAGGCTGATGCATATCATAAAGTAGCTTATGCAACCAAGCTACCTCACATGCAGCCATTGTTGCACCCCTGTACTCAGCCTCTGTGCTCGACAAGGCAACTGTTGGCTGTTTCTTGCTGCTCCAAGTGACTGCAGCACTCCCAAAAGAGAACACATATCCACTGGTAGATCGTCTATCAGAAATGCTACCAGCCCAATTAGCATCAGTGTATCCATGCAACTGTATTTGAACCCCAATCTCATAAAGTAGTCCATACTGCAATGTGGACTTCACATACTTGAGTATGCGTCTAGCCGCATCCAAATGCGGTTTCCTTGGAGCCTGCATAAACTGACTTACCAATCCAATAGCATAGCTCAAATCTGGCCTAGTAATAGTCATATAAATCAAACTTCCTACTATGCGTCTGTACATAGTAGGGTCTTCTAGAAGCTCACCTGCATCTGCGCTCAGCTTCACATTCTGCTCCAAAGGAACTGAAATAGGCTTACAGCGTGTCATCCCATATTTGGACAGCATGTCCAATCCATACTGCCTCTACAAGAGCTGTATCCCACTTGGTGATCTAATCACCTCAATGCCCAAGAAATAACGTAGCTCTCCCAAATCCTTCATCTCAAACTTTTGCTTCAATAGCATTTTCACATGAAGGATATCTTCATCACTGTCACCTGTCATAATCAAATCATCAACATAAATTACAAGTAGCATAATACCTTTCTCTGTTTTTCTCACATAAAGTGAGAAATCTGCCTTGGAAATCTGAAAGCCAATAGTGACAAGATACTGTCCTATCTTGTCAGACCATGCTCTAGGTGCTTGCTTCAAGCCATACAAGGCTTTCTTCAACCTGCAAACAAACTCAGGATGAACAGCATGCACATAACCTGGTGGCTGCTCCATATAGACCTCTTCTTGCAAATCACCATGCAAGAAGGCATTCTTTATATCCATCTGATGTAAAGACCATCCTTTTGATGCAGCCATAGCAATGACTGCTCTTACGGTTGCCATCCTTGCAACCGGACTGAATGTTTCTTCATAGTCAATGCCATATGTTTGTGCATACCCCTTGACTACTAATCTTGCCTTGTATCCGTTCACAGAACCATCTGCATTGTGCTTCACCTTATAAACCCACTTACAGCCAATTGCATTCTTACCTTTAGGCAAAGGTACCAATTCCCATGTAGCATTTGCTTCCAAGGCATCCATTTCTTCATCCATGGCTTTCTCCCATTTTTCTTTTCCCATGGCTTACTCAAAAGAAGTGGGTTCTGGTTCCTGTATCACTTTGACCATATATGCATAGTGAATGGCTGTAAATCCATCATATTTTAGTCTATCCAAAGGATACCTAGCTCTCGTAGACCAACGCAAAATAGGTTCACTCCCAGGTGCTCTCAAAACATCCCTGGTCTTCCTTACTCCAGGTGTAACAATAGAAGGAATACCCAACTCATAATCAATGCTCTGTTCTAAGCCACTGGATTCACCATCCACATAAGAGTGACCTGCATTCACATCCAACATGGGTTGATCAACCTTCTCTTTTCCTTTTTGTGATACCTGCATACCACTATCTGCATTGCTTTGAGAAGATTTTCCTGATCTCAATCTGCCTGTCCATGGCGAAGAATGTGAACCACTGCTAGAGGACGCTCTAGGTCCACTAATATTTTGTGACTGCTGCTGTGAACTCTGTGCAGCATTACCATTTTGTGCATCTACATCATCAATCACATTTACTGGTTTATACCAGCTACTCATCTCATCAAAAATAACATCTCTGCTCACTGTAAACTTACGAGTAGAAGGGTTATAGCATTTATACCCTTTTTGCTACTGCAGAGAGTAACCAATAAAGATGCACTTCTCAGCTTTTGGATCCAACTTGGATCTCAACTCATCTGGCACATGAACATAGGCAATGCAACCAAAAATCTTCAAATGAGAAATATCTGGTTTCCTACCAGTATACCTCTCCTCTGGAGTCATCCCATGTATTGCTGCAGTGGGAGTCCTGTTTATTATGTAGACTATTGTAGCAACTGCTTCAGCCCAGTAAAAATCTGGCAAGTCTTTTTCGTTGAGCATGGCACGAGATACCTCTCCAATATGCCTGTTTTTCCTTTCTGCAATTCCATTTTATTGTGGGGTATGACTGCATGAATATTGCTGCTTTATGCCATGCTCCTATAGGAACCTTGCAAACTCATTTGAGAGGTACTCTCCCCCTCCATCTGACCTTAGGCATTTTATTTGCAGGCCTGTTTCTTTTTCAACCATAGCTTTAAGAGTTTTGAAATGCCCAAAAACTTCACTTTTCCTTTTCATAAAATACACCCAAACTTTTCTGCTATAGTCATCAATAAAAGTGACAAAATAATGACAGCCTCCAAGAGATGCAGCTTTAGTAGTCCACACAACAGAGTGGATTAATTCCAATGGCTTCTTACTCTCTTGAACATGTCTAGGAAATGGTTTCCTTGCATGTTTTCCAAATTGACAGGCTTCACATACCTTATGCATTTCTGCAACCTTGAATTTAGGCAATCCTGCAACAATATTTTGGGCCTGCATTGATTTAAGTCGCTGTACATTAACATGACCAATGCGTTTATACCAGATATCAATATCTGCAACTACACCGGTCCCATGTGCAAACATTGCTGCACTCAATTCAGACATGTCTGCATCCAACGTAAACATTCTGCCATTCTTCTTTCCTTTTTCTATCAAGCGACCTTTATTTTTCATATTCTCAACAAAGCATCCATGAGGATTAAATCTGACCTGCAAGCCCTGCTCAACCATTTGACCAACAGAAACCAGATTCTCGGTGATATTCGGGACATGAAATACATCGGACATGTATTTCTTTTTCCCATCCTGCATAGACAAAGGAATTTTTCCAATCTGAACAATAGGATGCGCAGTATCACCACCAGTCTCCAAAAATCCTGGTTTTTCCATTTTCCTTGCATCCTCCATCCATTCTACATGACCTGTCATGCGGTTTGATGCACCCGAGTCAACATACTATACATCGTTGCTTTCTTTTGCACTTGTCACAGAATTGTTCATGTACTGCACCATAAACAAATGCTCATTTCTATCATCACCCTGTCTACTAGAAGATGCATAATTCCCTTATTGCAGTTTTCCATTCATGATGTCATTCTGCTTTTTATAGCAGTCTTTAGCTATATGACCCATTTTACCACAGTAGTAGCATTCAACATTACTGTTTGCATTTTGGCCTCTTTGCCATCCACCACGACCTCTTTGGCTCCCCCTGCCTCTAGAGTTACCACGTTCTCCTCCATAGGACTGGTTTTCTTGAGTTTGCTGCATATTCTGATTTCTACCACGGCCTCCAAATCGGCCTCCTCTACCTCTGCCTCTACCTCTTCCAGCATTTGAGTAGAAGACAGCTTCTTTTGAAGTTCCTCCTGAAGAAGATGCACCACCATTTCTTTGCTCCTCAGAAATTAGAAGAGCAATCAACCCCTCAAAATCAGGAAATCTTTCAAGGATGGAAATGGATGTTCGAAACTGTGCATAATCCTTTCCTAGACCATTCAAGGTCACTGAGACTAAATCATCATCTTCCACTAGCGACCCAATGGAAGCAAGTGCATCTGCAATCTTCTTCACCTTCATGTGGTAGTCATTGATGCTCATACTTTCTCTTTGCACATTGTGCAACTCTTGCTTGAGCTGCATTTTCCTGGCTTGAGTATTTGTGCTATACATTTTTGACAGAGTATCCCATGCCTCCTTTGGCGTACTTGCATCCTGAATATGCATAATCATAGAGTCTGAAATGCTAATAGACAGCTAGTACATAACTTTTCTGGCTCTCTCATGCCATGATTTAAATGCCTGCATTTGCTATTGATTGGGAACATTAGGAAGAACTGGTTCTTCTTCATTTCTTGCAACGAATTCCCAATATTCTTTTCCCATAAGGAAATTCGTCATTCTAAACTTCCATGCTTGGAAGTTGTTCTTGTCAAGCTTTTCAGTTACAATCTATGAAAGAGAATCAGACGCCATTACAGAACACTGCAAAAAATTCTGTCACTACAAAAAACACAGCTTCACCCTCACAAGGGCAAATCTGCAAAACTGGCGAAAGTGGTATTTGACCACACAGTCACTTCCTAGTGACGATTTTGCATAAACAGGAACCAAGGATGATTCTGTAACTCCCAATGTCTCTGCACACAAGCATACGATGCAATTTCTGTGGTAACTTTTCATCGACTTGTAGAACAGTGGTCGCACAGCATAAAACAGGGCCTTTTCCTGAGTGCATGCAGAAAACTTCTGCCTCCAAAACAGGCCCCAAAATGGCCTCAAATAAAAAAAACAGGGTCACTAAGGGCTAAAGCCCTTACCTGTAGCATATACTGCCCTCTTGCTTCACCGCGAAGGGCGTCTCAACATGAGACAATGCACTCCTGCACTTTCCGGTTGTGCTACCTACAGAGACTTGCTCCCAAACCAGAAAAATGAAAGCAACACTGGTCTTCTTACCAAAACACTGCGAACTTGGCTTGCTTTCTTGAGCTCCTTACCATGAACAAGGCTCTGATACCATGTCAAGATTGTGGGAGAGAAGGAAGGAGTCTCACTTGTAGCTTTCTTGCTTGCACAATGGGGGAATACACACAAAGGTGGAGGCTAAAAATAGTTTTTCCTCTTCTTAGTTGTGTAAGCCAAAAATAACTCTTATACAAAGAAATAGAAGAACCCTATATATGGGTCTCAAACCAAACTCAACTAACTAAGGTGGCATACTAACTGAGCCACGAACTAGAGTAGATAAGGATTATAGTAGTTTTACTCATGTGTGATATGTATCTTTGTAGCATATCCTTGAGGCACATGGGCCATGCTTTGCAAAAAAGGGAAGTATTGGAGTTTGGTCCACACAAGGGATGGAAAATTCACATTGAATAGCTCATGGTGCATACCAAAGAAAAACCGATCATGGTGGAGGGGTGAATGATAGCAATCCAATTATCCAATTGGTATCTTGGTAGTATAGGATTATAGTAGCGGATGATGCTAAATTCTTGCAAAGGAGAGCAAATGAAAGTGCTGATGAATCGGCTGCAAACATGATGGAATCATGTCGTGTCACTAAAAGAGTGTGTTATGAAGCCTCAAGTGCCAAAGAAAACCATGCCAAGTGGTTAGAAACAAGGCTTTAACAAGGCAACAAATGGGTTTGAAGATAGCTAAGATAGTAAGATGAAGAATGTGTTCAGTGTGAAAGCAATTCATAGTTTAAGAGAGAAAGAGAGAATGTGCATCTATGTGAATGAGTCTTACAGTTTAGGGTTATATAAAAGAGGGTTTCACTTTCTATCTTATTCATTGAGTTGCAGGAAAGATGGCTAGGCCTAAGGTAGTTGCAAATAAGCTTTCACTCAGAGCCCCATATTGTGTTTAACCCCTTGGATCATCTACTAGCTCAGATGCAGCCCCTTCTCAACCTAACCTAGCTTCTTCTAGCCACCCTCACAAGGGTCCTCCTCAGCATCCCCATAAGAAACATGTGTAAGCTAGGTACAGTGACCTTGAGAGAAATCAGAAGGTATCAACACTCTTTTAATCTCATCATTCCGAAGGCGAGCTTCTCAAGACTTGTTCACGAGATTGTGCAAGACCTCTACTGCACAGAAAGTAGGAGGTGGTTTTTGGCACAAGGTCAGGATAGACCTCATCACTTCACCAAAGAACGTCTTCATGCTCTACAATGTACTGCAGAGGTCTTTTTAGTTGACTTGATGATTTATGTTTAGCGTTATGTAATACATGTAAAAAGTGCATCACTGTAACTCCCAAGAACTTCCAACTTGTAAGAAATCTTCAAGCAGTGAAGGATGCATTCGTTCCAATGGAATGAACATAGTTTGTAATGTTATCCTTTTTGGCATAACGTTCTCCTCATGCATTGGACATATGACTATGTCATAGTGCAAAATTGTTGTACACACCCTTAAAATATGAATGAAATTTTTACTCTTGCCCTTTGCTCTCAACTTTGATTGTGCATCTTCGCTATATTTTCAACTCTTACTTACAGTTTTTTTTAGCACTATCAATTTCAATAGGAAAAACATGCAAAAATTTTGTCATTTCTTATTGTAGACTTTACTCCTGATGCCTCTCTATAGTCTATGTGGTGTGAAGTTTCTAAGGGCCAGTAGTCACGATGTTGATTTCTCGATTATCAATCCATCCATAATTTTGGAGTGGGATAATTTTTAAAATACTAAACTTTTTCGGAATGCGATGAAACTTCACATGCACACTTGTTAGGTGACCAAGAGCTCAATTTTTTTTTTGGAAAAAAAGAATGCATGCAAACCCCTGGTCTGAAGTCTATAGGCGCCACTTTCCTACCTAGGGTCCACTTTCTACCAGGGGTGTGGACCAAGGTCTGCAGATATTTTTTTTCAAAGAAAAAAATTGGGCTCTTGGCCACCTAATGAGTGCGCATGTGAAGTTTCGTCATATTCCAATAAAAGGTTATGGATTTACGATCACATGATGGACAGTGCGTATGAAGCTGCATCAACCCGATTTTGGGGTTTAAATGGGTTAAAATTTCATTTTTCTTCTCATTTTTACACCTTGCTTTCTTTGCTTCCTCCATTTTCACACCCCCAACCTCTGTCTCTTCTCCATCTTGCCCTCCTCGAGCTTGCATGGCACACACCAAGCAAGCATGTCGCCATTTTGACCATGGGAAGGCCTCACGCCAAGGCTCGCCACCTGGAGCACAAGATGGAGCCTCCTCTAGTGCAACAGCAGGTACTCCCCATAGATACGAGCTTCTCATCCCAAAAAGATATTTTCATAAGGTTGTTCGGGAAGTCATGCACGACTTGGAGCTGAAAGGGATGGGAAGATTTTGGGTGTGAGTGTGGGATGGCCCACCAATAGGAAGGTGGACTGCCACAACTACGGAGGCCCTGCAAACGGTTGTAGAGGGGTTTCTCATCAACTTGTTCAATGGTACATAGCTAGCGGCCATCTATGCAAAGCGTATCACAAAATCATAGATAAAGACATGAACTTTATCATTCGGCTTCGACACGGCAAGGGGACTCCTTCATAGGCTATGAGATTAATGATGCAAGGTTTTTAACGAGTGTTATAGTACCATAGCATCTTGGAAGGCCAAAAATTTTTATATACTCTACCACATTGGAATATTTATATATATACATAATGTGTACTGAATTCAAATAATTGAGTAAAGTTGTTTTGTTTTGTTTCTTGAAATGCACAACTCTTAATTTTTGTTTAACATATGCATGCATTGAAATTAGTAATACATACGAATATAAGTTATGTTATTGCTTATACACAATTGCAAGTGCAGTACTACGCGTTGACATAATTAAATTGGATTAATGTTAATGTATGCGAATGCGTCATTCATGTACCACACATTATCGTCACACTTACACGACCCCAAACATTTATTCAATAAATATTTATTTATAGGGACAAAGTAAAATATCTTATATTCATTGAGAAAAATACATGCGATGACTAATAATGATGGCAAAAAGCCGATAGCCAACAAGAACTCTCATTCTTTCCTTGGCTTTTTCATTGGTGGAGAGGAGAGGCTAGCTTTCGATGAAAATAGAAGTTCCTTCTTTGCTTCAAAAATGACACACTCCCTCTTTAGCTCTTTCTCTAAGAGAAGCGGATTTGACACTTTAGCAAGGTCACCTAATGTAGCAAGCATACACATTGCTCCACCACACGTTTGGTCAAACAAGTAAAGAAGCTTTGACCGCTTGATTAGCACCACCTTTTCCAAGCTAGGTGTCATAGGTATCGCTTGAAAAGGTCCAAACTTGGTCAAAGCTCAAATTTTCATGATTGTTTTTTGCCCTCGTGGTGAGTACTTCTTATAGAAGACCACCAAGTCTGCAACAAGGTTGCCAATGTACTCCTTCAGAGCTGAATCCTTCCGTTGATCCACATGCAGACGAGCTCCTTCTTGCCTTGATGCAAACTCATCTATATATAGTATGTCCTTAATGTAAAAGTCAAATCAAATAATATATTTAGCAACTAACCTAGAGTTATCAGAAAGCGACGACTTGATGGTAGGATGCATCCGGTCTCCCTGAGTCCATTGGTGAAATCTTGGCCAAAAATGATGCCTGCAGCTACCCTGGCATATGGAAATCTCACCTTCTCCAGATCATCTTGTATCTTCATTTCCTCGTGTGTCAGCGAGGCACCTCTTTGGGCAGAGGGATTTACAAATTCCTTGGTAGGAAGCTGGAGCCTTGGTCCAAACAGATCATGCTATAGTCAGCCTAGTAGGGTTAGGGTTGGGTTGGGTCAAGAGGACTCCAAAACCCTACATCTTGACCAAAGTAATTTAGCATCCGGCACAAGGTAATCTTCTTCAACTAAGGCAATATGCTCCTGTGTTGCTATGATGGCACTCACTGTATCTAAGCTTGTGCCATCATATCTTCCAATCTCTGCCATCATTGGATGCACATCCACGTAATCATAATCGATTAGGTCTTCCATCGAATCCCTGACTAGGATGGAAAACAACTCTTCTTCCTTCATTTCCAAGTATTGCAGCACATTTGATAGAAGCAAGTATTGTACACCATCTACTTCAATGGGTGTCAAGGAGGCAAGCTCGGGTTTGTCGACTTGTGGCTGTTCTAAAGAAGATGGCACCATGAGAGCCAACCCTTGCTCTGCCACCACCTAATGTTCCTCTTCAACATTTATGAGCTCTTCAATCGGTTCTTCTCCCATGTATGTGATAGCAACAACTTGTGGGGTTGTATCTTCATTGCTCTCCTTCTCTAGGGGTGTATCCAATGCAAGGAGGTAAATTGCCAATGCGCAATCACACTCCATGAGATCCAAAGGTGCTGTACCTGGTGCACGGCCCATGGGAACATTGCATACTCTGTGGGAAGGATCCATGTGGACCAGACACCTATTCATCACTTTTTGGTGATTCTTCCCTATCTAAAATACCATGAGTCGTTTCAGAGGCATCCAAATCATGTTGGATTCCTCGATGGAGTATGTGCAAGTAGGAATGGTGCTCACAAAGTCTTCCAAAACATGAAGGGGGGGATCCAACAATGAGAGCACACTTTCAATGTTAAAGTTCTTAGAGAAAACCTGAAATATATTGTCACCTTGGCTAGCAAAGATAATCTCATGGATCCACTCGTCAAAGTGTGCATGAGCATCCATTGTAGCAAGCAGGAGTATGTGGTGGATATAAAGAGATAAAGAGAGAAAGTGTAAAATGAAACAATGAAACAAGAACTAAACTAGTTCTACCTTAAAAACCTTAAGTTTTAAACCATTAAGAGCTGTTCACATATGATATTTAGTTATGGCTTTACTTACGTCTTTGTAAAGTTTACATGTATATGTAAATGTGTTGATGTGAAAAGTGTATAGCAAGTGTATGATTTTGCATAAATACCATGATTTTTAAATATTACAAGTTTGCAAGCGATAATATTCTATTGGCCAAACAAATCTGAGAATTTACAAGTGTTGGATATTACAACTTATGGTGTTGGGATTTTTAGCGAGACTTTACAATTTCTAAAATATGTGGAGCCATACACTTTCCACTGGCAACAATATCCTCAGCTTGGCTTCGAATTTTCCTACCATCTAGTTTAAAATAGAAGCTAACATGTGGATTCTGCATTAACATTGTAATTTCTTGGTGCATTATACTGAAGGGTCAATCATCCTCCATTTGCAACACTTGGGACTCGCGACCCTCACAAATGACAGTAATATCCACAGTTACACTTTCACACGTGTCTTGATCAAGGCACACAACCATTTACCCTTGAGCATCCTCCATCTACGATACTTAAACACTAGGCATAAAGTCTGTCGTGTGACAAAGTACCTGTAATAGGAAAGGAAAGTTAGCCGATCCATCCCAAAGTAAGATAATAGTCAACTAAGAGATAAAAAATTTACTTGAAAGCCATGTCTCCTTGTTGTGACTCGACCCTCCACTCTGTCAGGACTGTGAGTCAATTTTTTATGTCTAAGTTTTGCCTAGAATCCTTGTTGTATAATCCTCCGATGCACTTTTTATGACATATGTGCTTTTGGTACGTCTCAAACCCTTACATTCCTTGAACATATGTGCAAAAATTACAATTGGTATGAACCAGCTTAGATGTACATTCTTTGAGTCTGTGCTTGGCTTCATAGAGTTCAATATGTCTGCTGCAATTTTTGTGCTACACATGTGCAAAATGTTGCTACTACACAATGGCCATTCTATGCTATTGAGATTCGATATGTGCATAGACTCAAGGGTTCCATATTCTCGACCCCCCTTGGGCAATGTGTACTTGGATTCATAGAAAAAAACAAGGTTCTTTGAAAGTTGCTTAGCTGTACACCCCTCAAAGAGCAATCTACCAATTTTGAGGTGGTAACACTTAAAATAACCTGTGAAATTCTCGACATTTTTCCACTCACAGCAATCCGAAGGGTCTATTTCTGTAAATATGAGACAAGCATTTACATAGATATCATGAAATTTCTCATTCTCAATGAGTTGCAAATACTTATTGTTTGCAATGTTTCGTTGAAAGGGCATAGTAGACGCAATATGTATTTGTTTTTGCATGAATACATGTTGTATAAATGCCTCTGTTACAAGGTGAGAATCAATATTCCTTTGTCTAAGAGCTAAAATTTTACCCTTCTAGTGCTTTGATACATCTGCAATTGCAGATGCTTTCACCCTGAAAGCTCCCTTCATACTTGGATGCATATGTACCCAATACAAGCAATTATACGTATCAATGACCGAATTTCCTTTTTCATATTTTTTGTTATGTACTTCTATCGAGAGAATGCTTGTTCTTCTCTCAGGCATTATAACTTAGGCATTAGATGTAAATAAGTATATATTAACCCCTAAATAATAAGCATCTTAAATCTGTCTAGTAATCACCAATATGCAATACAAATCAACATGGGATTAAGAGATGTTTATACTTTAGTAAATAGACACAAACATCGATATCAAAATGCATGTGGATACGTATATTGACACAAAGTATAGATTCAATTTCAAGGCATCACTTTAATCATACCATTTACATGAAATATAATGAAAAGAATAACACAAGAATACTCAGAGAAATTTTTCAAAATAAATTTTATTATAATGAATAGGAGTGTGATTTGGCTCAATACATTGTATGAAGCGTAGGTATTATAGAGTAGTTGTTACAAGGATAGCGGCCACATGGCATGCAAATCTTAATAGGCACATTTGATTCAAACTTGAGATATTCTATGACTCAACACATTGTGCATTATATGGATGATATGATACAAGAGTTTCATGGATCATTGCCAATTGGCATAGAGATCCGAATGGACACACAGGACCAATAAAGTAGAGGATTTTTTAACCATCGACCTTTTGATATTTTGAGTTAAACTACCTTTTGCTATTTTATCCTAGGCCTCCATCTTAGTGAGATACACCTATTGTTCAAAAATTGACTTAAGGTTGAGGACTACAAAGTTTCTCAGGTACATTGCTCTCTATAATGATTAAATGTAAAATTTTGTTTTATTTTTAAGTATTTTTTATGAATGATTATTATTGACATCCAGTTAGGATCAATGGAAAGAGATATCTAGTATAGATTTAAACATTACATTTGTAACGTTATTACATTCTTGTATTTAGAAATCCATAATCAAAATACTATGAATAAGAAAAGATTTTGTTAGTTTTTTATCTCATTAGGATAATTTTATTTAGATTCTAAAAGTATGGAGTAGCATGAGATAATATCAGTGGTGCAGTCTCATAGCATTGCATAATATTATAATTACACATGTGAAATGACAAAGGGATGCTTGTGTATAAAAATATTATTATACTAATGATTCTATATATGAATAAATTTACTTAGATGTAATAATAAAAGCACATAAAAACTTGTTGATAGGTAACTTTTGTATTTGGTTAATTTAGATGTCTATCAATAACATACTTGCAATAGAGGTCTTCAACAAGAAAGATAGTAGCGGTAATTGGATTTGTGATAAATACTATAAGTTGGATTGGATTTTGATGCACCCAAGTACTCAAGGGAGTTTCAAGATCAAGCATAAGGATGTTACAGAACCTAGCAAACATTAGAAAGGTAGAATTTTAGAGTCCAAAAAAGTGTTTAATAGAATAAGTATAGTAATAGAAGTGTTGATCTAACATATTTATATGCATAAATAAATCTATGCACATGACAATATGGGCTCCAAAGATGTGCATCTTAGTTGGTTTATTCTATTTTCATTATTTGTACATTTGTTTGGTTCATGTGATGTTCTAAAGAAAAAGAAGATTACTTATTAATACAAGTGTTCGTCGGAGGAATGGATGAGTTAGCTATTGGGCGGGTCATGGTAGGTCAAAAGAACACATTTTGATAAGATGATCAAGTGTAGGCTTAACCAATCAGAACTAACATTTAGGTAAATCTTTTTTACTGATTTGTATGCCTTAATTTAATTAGTATAGGTATTGCTTATACGAATTGTTATGTTAGTCACTTTTACTTACCATATTTTTTGTTTTAATTACAGGCATTTTATCGCTAGATAAACTCTATGCATTCACTTTTGATATAGAAGATGGTAACTTTTGCGAGGGGATTGGATCAATATACCTGAGATGAGACACATATAGCTCTCATAGATGTGGTTATCTTGCGGAATGGTCATAATCCTTTTATAGTTAGCATAGAGAGTCATTGGCCTATTCCTTTTCTAAGATAAGAAATCCAAGTGATGTCCAATGAGCCCTTGTGCAACTTTTATTTCAAGTTAGATAATGGAAAATTCAAGACTCATAGTAGGTAGTGAACAATCCTTTACATTTAAGCAATGTGCTTCTCCACATATCCTTGGGATAGTGGAATCATTGTAAAAGTTATTATAAAGAGCGAATATAAACTTTTTTAAAACTTTTGTGCACTTTCAATTTTGATAATTTTGGTTTATTGTGATCCAAGCATGTGAGTACATATATTGTAATTAGTCAATTGCACTAGTTAAAATCATGGTTAAATTATAGGTTGGAGTTTTGTAGCCTTTGGAATATTGTCTTTGCATAATCATATATTGTAGCTCATCTCTTCTACTCATTTCTTTGAGCACTCATCTGTTGTTAGAAGGAATGAAAATAAATGTCGGAAGCATTTAGATTTCTAGCTACAAATTGCTAGATGGAGTCAATACTTTTACTTTACTTCACTATTTAAGAGACCTACATTGGTCTATTGAGTGAAAACAATAATTTATAACCATGTTGCTTGAGTTCATGTGTGCTGATAAGGCATTTGCTATATGGTTGGCATATGGAAAAACTATGTATCACACAATAAGTTTTAGATTTCTTATCGGTGAATGATTTCTATTAAAATATACATGATTACTTGATGTGATATGTCTACCATCTCAAAGTGTCAAACTTTTGGTAAAGTTTTGTCAATGAGCTCATTAACATTTTTGCTAGAAAAAGTAAGTTAAATACATAAAACAAAGCAAGTAAATCAAGGCTCTCCTAAGAATTCGATCTAAAGATATTTTGAAGGTATTTTTTTCTTTTAAAAATTCCAATATTTTCTCTAGTTAGACTTGAACATACTCAATGATCCAAACGTATTTGAGGATATAATGAAGTGTAATGAATCGTTTGCCTGTTTGAGTAATTTTGATGATAGATTTAAATTATTATAATAAAGTATTTATAGTTAGGATTTTAATTTGTAACTTTAAGATTAAAATTTTTATAAGAACATTTATTTAAAACCCTTGATACATAAAAGTTAGATCTGCAAACTCATTTTTGTGTAAAACTAGAGTTTGCAACAGTGGAATGTGTGCACAAGAGGAAGGAGAGAGCTCAAAGTACAAGAACAACATCTTGCTTACTAAGTTGCTTAGAAGTACAACTTGGGTACACTCTCCCTCACTTGATAGTGACCCATAGGCTATTTATATAGCCTCTGCCAAGCTAGGGTTAGGGTTTCCCCTGCCCCTAAGGCTATTCACACCCATCTGCCCTCATACTCCCTTGCTTATAGTGGGTTCCTATGACTATCTTCTAACACTCCCCCTCAATGCCAGGGTGGCATTGGATTACAAGGCATGTAAGATGTCCCCCCCCCTCTTGGGATGCCTTTATAAATCGGGCTTACAAGAGTGTTTTAGGTAGATGATTTAAAGAGTCAAAACAATCGATCTTCAAATGGATTGGAGGCATAGTTGGCCACCAATTCTTTGGGTACATCAGGAGTGTTGGGGCATTTACTAGTGATATGTCATGTCTTCTTGCATTTGTTACATTTCATTTTCTCGGGATACTTCTTCCAACAGTTGTTTACAAGATGTCCTTTTTTCTTACAGAAAGAACATCTAGTGAGAGCTGTATGTACCAATACTTGATCACGGGAAGTTGAAGATGCCTGACTGTTGCTGCTTTCTTTGTGGTTCCTCTTTTCTTCATCCAAACAAGATTGAATGGTACTTGCCAATGTAGGATCTGAAATGTTGGTGAGAGTGGTTACAAGAGTAGGAAACACCTGTTTTATAGCTTTTAGGGGAATAGCAATAGCATCTTCTTCATGTATTGGAGCTTATACAGAGGCAAGCTGTGCCATAAGTCCCTTCATGTGAGAGATGAATTTTCCCAAATCTTCTCCTGATCTATATTCCAAGCTAAAGAATTCAATTTTAAGGAAGATTTTAGTATTTTTACTAGTGGCTCCATAGAGCTTTTCAAGCTCATCCCATTTTTCTTTAGCAATGTTTAGTTGATCAACATGATGAATCAGGGACTCATCTAAGTGTAGCATTATGATTGCTTGGGTACGTTGGTAATCCTCTATATCAATCAGATTTGCAGAGTTTACAACTCTAATGCCTTGAATGAGAGGCCAATACCCTCTTTCCATCATTTTGTACTTTATAAGTACCTGCCATGGGTGGAAATCTTTGCCATTAAACTTTCAAATTTGAGGACGGACATCAGCATATGTTGTGACTATTGGGAAGGTCTTACCACTTGTTAGGACAAGGGTAGTGTCTAGTCCCTTACAATTTTTCCACTGAATGTGGAAGCAAATCAAACAATTGAAATCAAAGTTGCAATGAGGAGAAAGGCTGAAAATCATACAGATGTAATATTTCAAGGTATGACTATGGTGGTCCTTTCTTATGTGCAATTCTTCCGAGGTTTAATAGTCTTTTTAGGTTTTAATGAAGTAAACCTAGATTGGACTTCAGGCTCCTCCTTGTGGTATGGCTTAGTGGATGAAGCTTGTGTTGGACAAGGTTGGTCTATGATCTCAATGCTTGTTGCTGATGATTCCGAGGAGAGTACAATGACACTCATCCTTTTGATTTCATTGACCAGTGTACTTGGAACAAAGTCACTCAAGATATGCAATACACTTCTAGTGTTTGACGGTCTATGTGTTTATAATTGTACACATAGCCTTACAATTTTAAGCAGAGCACTTAGTTGTTTTCATTTCTTGATAAAAAAATATTCAGATTGTGTAGGTATTAGCAGTAATGATGATTTAAACAAAGTGCCTTAGTGCTTACAAGAACTCATCTGTAGCTCATGTTGCTAGAGACGGTAAATGTCGGTCTTAATGAGCTTGATGTTGACTCTTCGAGTAGAGGAACTTCTGAAATGAGATTTTAAGATTAATAACGCACTCTGTAAGAGTTGACTCAATGATTAAAATCACTTTTTATCACCAAACATTGAAAAAAATTTGAAAATGTATGAAGCTTGAAGCTCTTGGCTATGGCTGCCAGAGACCCACAGTTAGGGTTGGCTTCTAGTAGCCAATAGAGATGGAATTTACCCAAGCCCTCTCAGGGGGAGATGGCCAACTGGGGGAGCTATGGAAGCCCTATGGTGGCCAAGAAGATTGCGCCACCTACTGCCCACAGCAAGCCTGAAGACGCCACGATGTCAGAAACTGCACCTTTTTGAGATTTGGAGAATGCTAGCCACGATGTTTACTAATCCCAGGGTTTTTGTGGTAGGATGATTCACCCTAGGATAGGCAAGAACTCCCTAGAAGAAATCAGAAGGAGATATGGCCTCCTTTGTCCTCTCCAAGTCCTCCAATGGAGGTAGGTTGCAGGCAGCTATGGAGGAAAGAAGGATAAGATGAAAGAGATGAAAGCTCATGTGCACTTAGTGATAGTAGCTGAGGCTGAGGAAAGCTGAGGAGATCAGAGATGGCACTGATACCATGTGGAAAATCTGAGTTTGCAGCAATGGAATGTGTGCACAAGAGGAAGGAGAGAGCTCAAAGTACAAGAACAACATCTTGCTTACTAAGTTGCTTAGAAGTACAACTTGGGTACACTCTCCCTCACTTGATAGTGACCCATAGGCTGTTTATATAGCCTCTGCCAAGCTAGGGTTAGGGTTTCCCCTGCCCCTAAGGCTATTCACACCCATCTGCCCTCCTACTCCCTTGCTTATAGTGGATTGCTATGCCTATCTTCTAACAATTTTTACTTTCATTCTCTACTTCTCTATACTTTTGCTCTCCTCTCTCTCTCTCTCTCTCTCTCTCTCTCTCTCTCTCTCTCTCTCTCTCTCTTTGTGCCATAACTACTACTCCCACCTTTGCCACATGGATTAGCTCCACATACTACTCACCCTATAGGAGACTAGATTTACCCGAGGTTTTGCATGACCTTGAATCTAAAGAGCTCACTTTCCATGGTAAATTTAGCTCTAGCATGGTGGCATCATTTTGTGATGCAATGAACCCTCTTACTTGCTCCATTTCGAACTCTGCTCTTAGGTGAATTCCTATAGTTTTTTTGTATAGTCCATGTGTTGGATTGAGCCATGCAAATGTCATAAACTAAGCTCTTGTGCATGTGGGGCAACATCTCCATTGCTAGAGTTGTACACACCTCGTCCCAGGACCACATCATGATGGATCTCATCAAGCGTGATGCAGCATTTGCTATCTATATTTTGTGCACTGATGTGCAAGATGATAGTGAGAACAACACCAATGCACCCTCTCAGCTATAACTGTAGTATTTCTAGAGGGAGCTTAAGTAATTCACTCTCAATCCAAGGGAAGAGTTAGCACAGAACTTAGCTATTGTACACCCTCCTCCCTGCCCTGTTGAGATGTTAAGCAATGAGCTACCCCTTGCTTCTCTCCATGTTGCCACCATCAAGGGGGTTGAATACCTATTCATGCAAGATGTGTTGGAGATTTTGGAGATAAGAGAAGAAGAACTATAATGTATCATGGTGCATGATGCACTAGATAATTTTATAGATTTTGTTATATAGGATATCCCAGTACATGTGGATGAGGTACCCCAATATGATGGCACGTGTTGATGACATCTCTGCCATTATGAGCATCCAAAAGCAAATTGAGGATGCGGTGCAAGATTATGACATCTCCGATGAGGAGTTTGAGCACTTGCAAAAACGCATTTCTAGTCCTCAACCCGATTATACAGTATCTTCCTAGGAGAGAGATAAGGGTGGCTTGATTGCAAGAGTAGACCTAGATGCTCCATTACAATGGAAAATAGATGATGTAGAGAAGGTGATGTTTTTAGTAGCACAACTTAATCCACAGGGCCTCTAGGGTGGCATGTGGACCTACCATATGAATTTTCACTGGGATTGCAGGAGCCTTGGCCAGAGGCTCGCGTGTGTAGGGGCATGAAATCACCAAAGTTACTAGTAGGAGCCCTAGCCACACAGACTCGTATCTGGGGGCCAAAGCTCCTGTAGGTAACTCTAGGGATTTCAGGCCCCTCAAATGCGAGCCTTCGGGCTAGGGCTCCTACAAGGGTTTGATCTTGGTCAAAATTCATATGGTGGATCCACATGCCCTATTGTGGAGGCCCTGAGTTGTGTTGAGAAAGATGGATCTAGAGCTATGCTAGCTATGGCGGATGGAGGTTATAGACATAAAACATGATAAACACAATCTTGAGTGACACATAATGATAGTACTATATCATTGACATGAGTGTCAAGTACATGCATATATAGCTTTTGGATAGTACCACTCTTCCTCACTATGCTTATGGGATTTTGAACATCTCTTCTTAGAGCTTCTAGAGCATATACATCTTTGCCATATCTCTCATACAAAGCCACTTATGGGCAAGCCTCTTTTGGTCACACATCCAATCTCAATGGGCATACATGTCAAGCATCATTTGCTATTCTCAACAAGTTGCATTCAAAACTAAAGTATATATCTTTAGCACTCTCCATACTACATAGTGAGTCTAGTATCAAACTTGTGTGATGTAGGAAATTATCTATATAGATGAGTTTTCATCTAGGCAAGGTGGGTGATTTGGTGGCCAAGGAAGGATGTAGGACTCGGCATTGAAGGAGTAAATTGGCCAGCTTATCAATGACATATTAGTATTTTATAAGACTTGTTCTCCTACTTTTACTGAGAACTTCCTAAAGCTAAGGGCACTAATGAAGACTGGCCCCTTCAAGACCATCCCAACCAACTTCAACTTGGAAAAAGTAGTTTTCTTCAACATTCAAAGCTACTCTACTTGCTCACAAGTACTAGATCCAGCCCACTTTTCTCCATGGTGACCTGCAACCAACAGTATGGTTGCTAGAGTTGAAAACCCCATTGTCATTAGGCATGAAATTTTGGGAAAAAATGTGTCATTGCCTATGATAAAGAGCAGCTTTGACCATGGGGAGCCTAGCTCCAAGAAGCCTAGGATAGATGTACTTACTACCTAATTATATCTCTTTTGCAATGTAACACAATTTGTAATCTTCTCTTGTATTAATGAAAATAAATGTTGTTAGATTTGCATGCAATGTAGTTTGTGATACATGTTATTTATTATTGTTTTTTGTTTGAATGCAATGCTTATTTGTCGAATTTATATGCAACATGATTAGTTATTTAAATTTAATAACACAACGCTTTATTAAATTCATACACAATATTTATTTATCCAAATGCATGTAAGGATAAATTAAATAAGATGCTCTAAAAATTTTGTATTCATATTCAAAACAATTTACACAAGATCTAGTACAAGCAGGGGTTTACAAAATCTCTTTAGAAGCTAGATTCCATAGATGTTTTACTAGTAGACCCCTATTGTTGTTGCTCTCTACCAAGACTGTCTTGCTGAAAGAACCTCACTATCCATAGATCCTTGTTAGTGATGACAGTGCCCCTCCTTGCATGCACCACTACATAGACAGAGTCTCCAAACAGGTTAATGAGGAAGGCTTCAACAACTTTCTACAGTGCAAAGAGGGCCTAGGTAGTCCACCAATCAGGTTGATCCACACAAACTATCGGGGAAGTGTCTCCTGATGTTTTTAATTAGTATGTTCTGCATTGTCTCCCACATCACCTTCTAGAATGTAGCCTTTGGTATCAAGAGGTATGTGGTCTTCTGATAATGGCAGATCTCTCATAGGGCCACTATGCATGGCTTTCATTGATGCTTGCAATGGTGGCATGGTGGTGGTGATGGTGGTGGAGCAGGGGGAGGTTGCCTTTGCATGAAAGTTTTGGGGGGGATCTTTGAGTCGCTTGATTTTTGGTGTGTGCCATATCTTCCAGGAGTGAGAACTTGAAACACAGAACTCAAATGTGTAAAATGAGGTGAAACTTTCAACTTATAGCCAAAAATTTTAAAAATCTATAAACTTGAATCAATGTATTTAGGTTTTGGAAAAATACGACCAGTGATCAGATTGACTTGAAACTTTACATGTGGACTCTTCTAAGACACATCAACCACCCAAAGAAAATTAGTCTTATTAAGTGTCCTAGATGCTTTTGATGGGGCCAATTTTTTATTTTCCATGAGTTTTTATGATGTTCGGCATATGGGCAAAGTTTAACCGGATTTTAATTTATAAAATTGATTAAAAAATTTTGAAAAATACATTAACTGGATTATACTTCACTGAGAATTAAAAAAATTCACTAATGAGTGTGCATAATTGTGTATTAAATGTATTCTCGGCCAAACTATGTGCAACATTGGAAACTTAAAAACTCACAAAATACAAATCATGGGTAAAATGGAATATCATATATTGGACATAGCATTACCAAACCACAAAATACAGTAAAGATATAGTGCATTGGACCAAGTACAACTATTCACCAACATGTGCATGATTGCATATTAATTTATCCTCAGTGAAACTACTTGTAAAATTGAAAACTTAAAAATTCACACAATACAAATCATGGGAAAATAGAATATCACATATCGAATATAGCAATACAAAACCACAAAATACACAATAGATAGTACATATCCCACCAAGTACAACCAGAGCTAGGGAAAATTTAGCTCCGTTTTGAAGGCCACTACTATTAACTACTTGAAGGTCTATTGCAAGGATAACCAAAAACTATGCTCCATAAAATCTACAACCAGACCTAAGCTAAACATGGATCCATTTACAAGGTAGCTTCTCAAAGTATGTTGTTGACATTAAGATTAAATGCAACCTTATTGTTGCAAATCCTATGAATGAGAACCAAATCTATTAGCTTAATAGTGATACCTCGGGCATGAATGGCTAGAAGTTAACCATCACTCATGAGATCAACAAGTATCTTTCAACTGCCTCTTGGAGATCAAGCAAGGCTTGGCTTAACCATCGCCCCACATTTCTTACCTAGTTGCTTGAAAAGAACTTGTGATGCTGCCTTGAATGCAGATCTTGTAGTACTTCTTACACCAACCTAAAGAATGGTGCCTTAGGAATAATGAAGTTGATAGTCTTCTAGAATTTCCTTATCTCACGTAGAGCAGCTATGCATGGTCTCCATATTCACTTCTTATGTGTTGAAGACATGTATTACTAGTCGGAGCAGTGAGAGTTGGAGAAACTAGAGCATACAATGGTGGACCATCATTCTCGATAGACGGGCCATCATTATTAACCACACTAAGGCCACCATTGTTGGCCACAGTAGTGCCACCATTATTAGTTGTAGTAGGCCCACTATTGTCGGCCACCAAGGGAAAATTGTTGGCCACCATTATTAGTTGTAGTAGGCCCACTATTGTTGGCCACCAAGGGAAAATTGTCACTCATAGTATGCTCAATAGATTTGAAAGAGTGTTGAGCTCTTGCTCTTGCATGCACCTTCTTGATAGGAAGCTTGGAACGTGCCAAGGTTGTGATGATAGCATAGAAAAGTGGAGGGTACAGTGAAGAGCAATGTAAAAAAATGAAAGGAGAGACTTGACTTAAATACGAAACTTTTAAACTTATTGTAGTATAAATGAAATTTAAAATTGCTTTAGTATAAATAAACTTTCAAACTTACTATAGTATAAATGAACTTCTATCTATCTATCTCTCTCTCTCCACCCCATCCATCCTCTCTGTCGCCAACCTGTTGCCAGCCATCCCCCTCATGCCCCTCTCTCTCTAGGCTAGTGAATGTTCCAAGGTTTGGAATTTTCAAATCTTTGTCTTAGGATTTTGAAATTAAATTTTATTATTTGCATTTAAATTTTTGAAAGTTCTAACAATATCTTGTATCTTAAAGTCAAATAAAGGACTCAAGTAGTGATAATCTAAACTTCACTCTTTAAGATAGGAATTGTTACATTGTTCCTTCTCCCAAGAAGTGTGGTTTAAGATTAACAAACTGATGCCAAGAGGCATATTTCACGGTGGATTCCGTGCCACGGTGGATTCTGTGAGGTCTTATAGTGGATTCCGTAAACTTTAGTGACCGGGGCTCATACACAAAGTGGATTCTTTGTGCGAGAAGTTGATGGGGATGCCTATCCTTTTCGGGCGTTTCATTAATTTAGTGTGTACATGGGTGATTCCATAGTGGGTGATTCCGCAAAATGCATATTAAATTAATAAACGTTTATGAGTTTAGAGTGCGCACTCGTAATAAATTAAGATTAGGATTGATTTCTAACCAGTTGATTTATTTATGTAGCTGAAGACTGCTAGGTATTCACTTTTGTCGGTTTAATTGTATTATTTTACTAACGATTGTGAATGCTTCAGTTGATGTGTAGAGATAGCAACAATGGCGGAGGAAAGCATTGGAGGATAGCGAGTATTCGATTTATTACTTATATTTTGATGGGCACATACCTTAGGCATGGCGCCTATATTTTGTCGCGCCTATTTATTGAGACGTTGGATATTTATTTATTATTTTGTATGCGCATGGGCGTACGATTATGTTGTTTGTACTTGGACATTGTATTGGGCATGCCAGACTCTTTGGGCACCACCCGTTAGCTTTATTCCTATTTTGTGCTAAAGCAAACTCAAAAGCTAAAAGCTTGCTATTTTGTAATTTGGGCTATTATTTGAGCTTAAAGATGATTAATACATAAAAAACATGCTTTGTGGAGCGCTCACACAAGGCATGGGGGGAGATTGCACCCAATTGGTCTCTTGTTCATGTCGTGCATGCTTTTTACCTTGAGTTTTGTGCCAAAAGTAGAGTTCTTTTGTTCTTGGGGACCTTCCGGCATCCACTACGCAAGCGTACAGCATCCGATCTGCGCACCAGTAGTATCAGAGCAAAGCTGAGATCAAGAGCTTCCAATCGCTACCCATCTTGTGTGAAGGCGGAGTTCTTGGAAAGATTGAGCTCTACGGTCAATCTCATCCTCGCGAACAGTCGATACGGGTGGATTCCTGGCGATCAAGAACCTCTGTTTCCATCATTAGATCGCGAAGGACCAGCCTGCAACAATGGAGGACCACTCCTACATCCTCACATACAAGTCGTCAAGAACCAGAGATAAGTCTCAATTTCCATAAGACTTAAAAGCTTAAAACTAAAGCTTTATAAGCTTAAAGAAGCTTTAAGCTTCTAAATTTCATCGCAAGGTATCAGAAGATGGCCGGGAATTTTCCGCCGGGTTGAAAAATGCCCCCCCTCCCCCCAAAAAAAAATTCGCCGTTTTGATTCACTTAAAGCTCTAAGCTAAGTCTCCAAACCTCCAAATCACATTAGCTTCACAAACTCGGCCAAGTACTGCAAGTCTTCCAAGTTCAAGTTCTGTAAGTCTGATAAAGTAACCAAGTTCTGCAAGTCCTGGAACTTTGCAAGTCACATAAATCTGCAACTCTACAAGTCAAACATGTCACTTGAAGTCAAAACTGACTTCTGTTCAAAACTCATAGAAGGGCTGTTCCTACGCAAAAACTCCGAACTATAAAGTTGTTCATTGGAATGTATTCTTTGCATACGCAGGTTTGTTGAAGCATTTTCTGCATACGCAGAAGGATAAAACACAGATTTTTCAAAGATTGTGAATCTCGCAATAGTCAAAGACGAAGATTGTGAAAGCCACACACAAAAATATATAAGCCTTGTATACCCGATCTTGAGCTACGCTCATCCCGCTAATTTGATTTTGAGAGTGTGAGGTCTTTTGAGTTTTGCAGGATGACGGAACCACATATGGATGATTTAATGGCTGAAGGCGACCTACCTGAACCTACGATGGAGCAAAAGCTGGACTTAATTATGATGTAGTTGGATGAACAACGACGAGCTAGGCAAGCATTACAAGTTCAATTGGCTAATTTACAAAGATCGACTACCGACAAAGAGGAACCTCAATCTGAAGATCTTATTTGACGTACCATCGACGCAACTCTCAAAGCTCAATCCATCCGCAAGGAAACAAAGATAAGTAAAAGAAATTTGAAATTCCGTACTTTCAATGGCACTCGAGAGGAAAAAACTGTTCTTGCATTCATTAGTCAGTTTGATGACTACTTCCATGAGGAAACATATGTAGAAAAAGATAAAATCAAGTGTGTCACTAATCATTTAGTGGATAGAGCATCTCTTTGGTGGACCGTGGTTCGTAAGAGTATAGATTGTCCCACTACCTGGGAGAATTTCAAGAAGAAGTTTATGCAGAACTTCCTTCCTCCACAATTCCATGAAAAAGCCATAAAGCAATGGGACCTTCTTCAGACGGGATCATGAGCCTATTCCTCAGTACACCGAACACTTTTGGAATGCATTACTCCAGTTATGCATGCTTGAAGATGTACCTGAAGTGACATACAAGCGCAAGTATATGTCTGGATTACTTGGGCATTACTACGCTGAAGTTAATATGTTCAAACCTGCAACTCTTGAAGATGCAATTTCATTAGCTCATGACACTAAAGACAAGCTGCGAGGAAGAGACAAGCATCCACAGCAATTCCAAGCCAATGGTAACCATGGATCTAAGCAATTCAACTCAAATTTTAGAAGATTTAATCAAGGTCGTTTTCCTTCATCATCTTTCCGTAAGAACTAGGCAAAACCACATTCTTTACCATCCAATATCAACCAAAATCCTAAGCCAATTCCACAGCCAAATCCTAATGTCCCTAGACTTCCCGCCATTGCAAACAATGTAACCAAAGCCAAACCTATAGTATGTTATAAATGCCACCAACCTGGACATCTAGCAGCAAATTGCCATTCGAAGAAGCCACCTGTCCATATCAACTACCTTGGAGCAATGGAAGATGAAAAACATGAAGAAATGCCTGATTTTACGGAAGATGAAGACGACATTACCACTCCTTCGGATACTTTACCAGGTATGCCAACTCCACATTCTTTATTGACAATGAAATGTTTAGTGCATGGAAAGGAAAAGATTATTTTGCATGATGATGGTAGTACTCATGATTTTATCTCTGCAAAGCTAGTAAAATAATTGAAGTTACAGACTGTACCTACGCATTATCGCATCAAAGCAGCATTCTTAGGCACTAGGTATAATGGTACACAGGAAGTGCATGATTTAGAAATTCAAATTGGTGAATACATTGAAAGAAGAAATTTTCTAGTTGTACCACTACAGTCCAGTGATATTATTTTAGGTATGCCTTGGCGTCATCAGCATAACCCTGATATAGATTATTCCACACATTCAATTAATATTCAATTTCAAGGAAAACATATTATATTGTATGGTATGCATGCATCTAATGATTTTCCACTGCTTTCGCATACTCAAGCTAAACGTGCATTACGTAAAAGTAGTAAATCTTATCTCATTTGGGTGAATGAACTGCAAGTTAAAGAAAATCATATGCACCCTAGGCATAAAGAATTTCTTGCACACTTTAAAGACTATTTTGCGGAAGATCTACCACCTGGTTTACCTCCTTCACGTCCAGAAGACCATAAAATAGATTTGATTCCTGGTACACAACCACCTTGTAAAGCACCATATAGGCATAACCAGATAGAGCAAAAAGAAATTCAAAGTCAAGTTGAGGAATTACTAAATAGAGGATTGATTAGACCTAGTAGTTCTCCATTTGGTCCACCTATTCTGTTAGTAAAGAAAAAGAATAATACTTATCGTATGTGCATTGACTATCGTGCTTTAAATAAGATCACAGTAAAGAATAGGTATCTAATTCCTAGAGTCGATGACCTTATGGATAAACTGCAAGGTTCTGCCATATTTAGTAAAATAGACCTTAAATCTGGTTATCATCAGGTGAGACTAGATAAGTCTGACATATTCAAGACTGCATTTAGGACACAGTTTGGTCATTATGAATTTTTAGTGATGCCTTTCAGATTGACTAACGCACCTGCTACATTTAGTAGAATGATGAATCGTATATTTTTGAAATATCAATATTGTGTTATTGTATTCTTTGATGATATTTTGGTGTTTAGTCAAAATGAGAAAGAACATTATGAGCATTTGTCATTGGTTTTCTAGTTATTAAAAGATAATCAACTGTATGCAAATCCGGAAAAGAGCGAGTTCTTTAAAATAGAAATTGAATATTTAGGTCATATCGTATCATTTGATGGAATTAAGGTTGACCCTAAGAAAATAGAAGCAATATTGAACTGGCTTGTACCTAAAAATGTGCATGAGTTACGATCATTCCTAGGTCTTGCTAGTTTCTATAGGAAGTTTGTGCGTAATTTTTCATTACTTGCTTTACCATTGACCAAACTTTTGAAGAAATGTATTGTTTATCATTGGTCCGATAATCAGCAGAAATCCTTTGACTTATTGAAACATGCATTAACCCATGCTCCTGTATTATAATTGCCTGATTTTAATAGACCATTCTTTATAGTAGTGACCGATGCTAGCGGATCTGGAATAGGAGCCGTACTTATGCAGGACAATCATCCCATAGCCTATTCTAGTTGTAAGTTGAAACCCTCCGAACTGAAATATTCCACATATGATAAAGAATTATTAGCTGTGGTACAAGCTTTAAGACAGTGGAAACATTACTTAATAGGCTCTGAATTTATGATTAAGACCGATCAACAAAGTATTAGACATTTACTTAGCCAACCTCAAATATCTGACCGACATATCAAATGGGCAGCCTTTATTCAGAGTTTTCATCCTATCATTCAATATCAACCCAGTAAAGAAAATGTAGTGGCTAATGCATTAAGTAGAAGACCTGCCATTCATAACATTTTTGTTATATCATTTGATTCTTTGATTGCTATGAAAGATACTTATCATCAGGATATTACTTTTCATGCTGATTGAATAAATTAGTTCAAAATAACTTCATTCCTATTGATTCACTATCTTATAATGATGGATTCATGTTTTATGAAAAGAGATTATGTGTTACAGTTCCATTCAGATCTTTTGTTTTGAATGAGATTCATTGTCCTCCATATCAAGGTCATAGAGGTATCATATCTACTTTACCTACATTAACTGAAGATTTTTATTGGTCGCATATGGACACTGATGTATCTTACTTTGTTTCTGAATGTTTGATTTGTCAAAGAGTTAAGAGACATCATGGTAAACAGTATGGATTACTTATGCCTTTGTCTATTCCGTCAAGACCATGGGAACAAATTTCTATGGATTTTATTACTGGTTTACCTAATACTAAATCTAACCATGATATGATTTGGACAGTAGTAGATAGGTTTAGTAAACAAGCATATTTCATTCCATGTAAGAAAACTTTAACAGCATCACAGGCAGCATAATTGTTTTTGAAAACTGTTTTCACTAATCGTGGATTACCAAAAGTTATTATTTCTGATCGTGATTCTAGATTTTGTAACAACTTTTGGATTACTCTATTTGCTAACCTTGGCACAAAAATTGATTTCTCATTTGCATTTCATCCTGAAACTAATGGACAAACAGAAGCTACTAACAGTACTATACTAGATCTTTTATGTGCTTATACTATTTCTAAACCACAGACATAGGACACACATTTACATTTATTACAGTTTGCATATAACAATACACCACACACATCTACAAAGAAAGCACCGTTTGAAGTGATTTATGGTTATAGATTATCTACACCTGTTGCATCTTTGTCAAATAGAATTCAGAGTGCTGATGATATTGCTAGTATGCACAATACTATTTTTGATGAGGTTAAAGCCATGATTGCCAAAGCCTAGCAATCATATACCAAGCAAGACAATAAGAAAACACAAGCAATGAATTTCAAAGTTGATGACTATGTTTGGTTGAGAATAGAAAAACGTAGACTACAAAGTGTGGATAGACACCCAGTTGTTAAATTAGCTCCTAGATTCTATGAACCATTTAGGATCATTCACAAAATTAATGACAATGCATTCAAGTTAGAATTACCACCTCATTGGAAAATTCACAACACATTTCACATTAGTTTATTAAGACCCTTTAGAGGCCAATTACCTGTACACCCTGTTTATGAAAACCCACCTTTGTTAGAGGAAGAGACTGAAATACTTGAACCTGAAGCTATCATAGATACTGATTTTATGACCACTAGGACTGGCCGAAGATATTCTAGATATCTAGTCAAATTTAAGAACCATCATATAGAGGAAGCTCAATGGATGCACGCTAGAGACTTAAATGCTTTCCCCACTCTGTTAGCTCCACATTGAGCTAATAGCAATTGAGGTCAATTGCTATCCCACCCTGGGGGTATGATGCCAGGAGGCATATTTCACGGTGGATTCCGTGCCACGGTGGATTCCGTGAGGTTTTACGGTGGATTCCGTAAACCTTGATGACCGGGGCTCATACACAAAGTGGATTCTTTGTGCGAGAAGTTGATGGGGATGCCTATCCTTTTCGGGCGTTTCATTAATTTAGTGTGTACATGGGTGATTCCATAGCGGGCGATTCCGCAAAATGCATATTAAATTAATAAATGTTTATGAGTTTAGAGTGCGCACTCGTAATAAATTAAGGTTATGATTGATTTCTAACCAGTTGATTTATTTATGTAGCTGAAGGCTGCTAGGTATTCACTTTTGTCGGTTTAATTGTATTATTTTACTAACGATTGTGAATGCTTCAGTTGATGTGTAGAGATAGCAGCAATGGCGGAGGAAAGCATTGGAGGATAGCGAGTATTCGATTTATGGATTATATTTTGATGGGTGCATACCTTAGGCATGGCACCTATATTTTGTCGCGCCTATTTATTGAGGCGTTGGATATTTATTTATCATTTTGTATGCGCATGGGCGTACGATTATGTTATTTGTACTTGGACATTGTATTGGGCATGCCAGACTCTTTGGGCACCGCCCGTTAGCTTTATTCCTATTTTGTGCTAAAGCAAACTCAAAAGCTAAAAGCTTGCTATTTTGTAATTTGGGCTATTATTTGAGCTTGAAGATGATTAATACATAAAATGCATGCTTTGTGGAGCGCTCACACAAGGCATGGGGGGAGATTGCACCCAATTGGTCTCTTGTTCATGTCGTGCATTCTTTTTACCTTGATTTTTGTGCAAAAAGTAGAGTTCTTTTGTTCTTGGGGACCTTCCGGCATCCACTACACAAGCGTACAGCATCCGATCTGCGCACCATAGACCTAAAAGATAGAGCAAATCGATATTAAAAGTTTGAAAATCATAGTTTGAACCTTTGAAATTTTAAACAAAATTTATAAAATGCTATTTTAGCCAAATTCAAATAGACAAACTGGTTGAAGCTTAAGATGGGAGTGTTTAAGACATCTCATGTTTAAGATAGGAATATTGATGAGTCATATCCTTAGTACTTGTACTCTCTCTTGGACTCTAAATGTATCAAAATTGTACATTTTATCTAGGTCTCCATTTCTTGCCATCTCTCTCTTGGGTTGCCAACCATTTTGCATAACATTGTCTAGCTGTGCTATTTTCATATCTTGCTTTCCTCACTTCATATATTGCCCTACGTATAAATTTTCCTTGAGATGTTTTGGACTTCTTTTTTTTCCTCATATCATATCTCTAATCTCCTATATCACCATTAGAATAATTTCCTCATAGAATTGGAATCATTGATGCCACCTCCATGATTAATTGCCTTTTGAAAATCACAGGTGAGCTCGCCAGTGAGATCGTTCCATGCCTTGAGTTGACCATACTACTAAACTCCCTTGATTTGCAAAGTATGGACCATGTGCCTCAAGTATCTGCTACATAAGAAAGAGAGATTAAAAACACAAACTAATTCGCAATGATGACATATTTCTCTAATGGTGACTTTCTGATCACGTGTTGAAGCACCTTATTGTCATGTCTTGGCGAGCCATTCTTTCTTTCCATCTTTCTCTTTCTTCCTAGTGTACATACAATATTTGCATGGAAATTTTGCATTTGCTACATTCGATAAACCAAACATACCATTCAACTTGATAGTCCCCAAATCCTTTGACATGTATAGTTGCTCCATTATTTTGTTGTTGAATAACAGTGGGTATATTAATGAGGTTTTAAAAAAACTGTAAGTACTTCATGATCCTTCTTTGATACTTCAAATGCTTCAAGCCACCATATTTCATTTTCAGATTCCACATTAAAGTATAAAGGATGGTTTTCATTTATGTTAAGATCCAATGCTCGATTCATAAGTGTTATACTCACACGTTCAAGTTTTTGCCCCTTGATAATCTCACTCTTGTCAAGTTTGAGGATAAATGCATCTACATTCTTCCATAGACATATTGTAAAACTTAACCATAACCACTTGCACCCCACATATATACAATACAAAATTTTTGGATATATTCAATGCAAATGTAACTTCTTTGGAATCGTACTTCAGTATGTGTGTGTGTTCTGATGTGTGGGCTCACCAATTGTTCTAAAACTTTATCATTTAGTCATTTTTGAGCCTTTTTCATGTGAAATGATTTTAGCAAAGGCACTACTTGCTTAGTTTTGAAGACCTGCTTAAAACTTGTATCCAATTGTTGATAGAGAATATTGTATGACTCAGAACTCATTCTCACCTTATCACATAATCCCTAAGCATTTGTAGTAATAAATAAGTTACTTACATCCCTAAGACATTCACTTGTGACACCATCCACAATATCTGTAAATTTACAATTTTTCAATGTATTTCTTACCATGTCCTTGCTAAGGACTTTAGCAATAGTATCATTCTCTGTCATGAGGAAATATATTCCTCATTGTAGTAGATTGAGTATATATCCGTCTATGATTTTGTCCACTTCCTTTGGTTAACGAGTGAATTGCTTTAAGTAATTAGATGAGTTGATGTGCTTCTTTGGTTTTTAAAGTAGGCACAATCTCCAAAGTCTTTATGAGCTTTCTCTTTATGTTTCTATTCTCCTTCTCCAACTCCATAATTTTAGATTGTAACTCCATATTTTATACCTGTGTAGCATGCATAGCATCTTTAATGATAGACATTGCTTGTTGTAGGCTCTGATTCTTCCTATCCTTCTCAATCAATAATCTATCTTTTTCCATTAAAGACTACACAAACCCTTGTAATCTTATTTGTATATTTGTTAAGGCTTGATGAACCCTTGTTAATCCTTGTGTCACAAGTCTACATGTGTACGCATACAGTCCTTCATTGCCTTTACAAAAAAAATTACAAATTATGTAAGCCCATCGAATTGTGGTGGCCTTTGAGTTAGTGGATTAGGTGGATAAATGCACCCATCAATCCAAAGATCCACATTTTTTTCCCTACATTTCTTTCTTGTTGCATTTTGTATCTTATTGCATCATCCATTTGCACAATTCTTTTGAATAGTGGTGCATATTCATCCTCCAATTGGAAGTGAATATCTCTCTTTCTCTTAGTACATCTTGCACCCGTATTTTGCAAATAAAAATATATGACAATTTTAACTTGGATAAACATTCAAATCACACAATTATACCCCTTTGATCCATCATCTCTATATTTTTTTCTCAATTGGATCTTGACTCTTTTTCCTGATTTCAGTTATTATAGACCCTAATCAATCCCTAATTAGTCTCTAATCTTAGCTTGTAATCAATCCCTAATTAGCCTCTAATCTTATATTTTATTCTATCCAAAATATATATATTCTCTCTCTCTCTCTCTCTCTCAATAAGAATTAGTCAAAGATGATTAAACACATTTATGCAAAAGCTTGGATAGTGAAAAACAATAACATCATCATATCTTCTACCCAAATTTACTCTCTATCACTCTACTACTTATTTTCTCAGTTTATTTCACATAGTCAAATAGTCTCACTCTTTCTATTTCTCTCTCTCTCTCTCTCTAGATGAATTGTTGCTTAAGGATTAAACAATAATTGTGAAGAAGAATAACATCACAGAGATTCAAAAATAAAGATACCTACATTATCACTTGATTGCTTGTAGTATAGAATGTTGAAGAGGGAGATTGCTTATAGTATAGTGTTGAAGAGGAAGATTACTTGTAGTAGTGGGTAGATTATTTAATTTTAGCAAATGGCATCAAAACCACTCCTTAATGTTGCTTCAGAAGAATTCGTATGTAAGAAACCATATTTTGGAGGGAAAGAGAAGAGTACATAAAATTTGGGATAAACCTAGAGCTTCCAGAGGGAAGGAAAAATGCCCAGAAATGGGCATATACTTGTCTAAAAGAGGTTAAAAATTACAAGGAAACTTTGAGTCAAAAAGGTGTCTTTGGGTAAAAAGTAATCTTAAAATATGATGTGTACGTCAACCTATACCGTTTTTTAACTTCCACCCTTTTAAGAAGTGAGAATGAAAATTATTCTAATATATTTTAATGTTAAAAAGTCACGAGGATATTAAAGAGTCATATAGCTCTATTTTTAGAGAAAATAGAATTATATTTTTTTAGTTGT